>NW_005054565.1:214915-265410 GCF_000277835.1 Geospiza fortis | reverse complement strand
GGAAACAAAAAAGTTTGAGAAAACCTACTACATTCTGGTTTGTATTATTTTTGTTAAATGATCACTTTATTTTTTTCCCCTTTAACACAATCTCCTTTCATCCTGCCATAGTTGAAGAAGATGCAGAATTTGGTGCTGGCAAAGTAATTCAGTCTCAACAAGATATAAATATCTGCAATGCTTGTGTTGATTTACTGTTTATTTCCTAATAATTGGGATTTTTTTTTTGCCCTTGTGGGACAGTCAACAAAGAAGATAAGAAATAAATGAGGCAGGAAGGGTTTTTTTGTTTGTTTATATGGAGTCTGTGTTTATTCACTGTAACTGTGTAGACTTGAATGTGAAAACACATTGGTTCAATGACCATGTGGTTTCAGGAAGATCTGCTTTGCTTTACTATCTTTGACCATTTATTATCTCTGATCTGTACTGCTCCAACTTCTGATTCTTGATAGAAACATCTACAGAAACATGTGTGTGTGACCTAAATAAATTGCCTTCCTCTGTTAAGATCCATTTTATTTGCTGACCATTAATAGTCTGGGGACATTTTCTGACATACTCCTACTCATAGCAAGAAGAAATTTTCTACCTTTCATAGATGTTTTATACTCACATATTTTTTATTTTCTGGAAGGGAGGTTTTATGGGGCTTTTGGTGGGAGTTTTTGCAATGTTTTTTGGTTGGGGTTTTTTTTGTGTGTTTTTTTTTGTTTGTTTGGTTTTTGTTTGTTTGTTTTGTTGTTGATGTTGTATTTTTGTTTTTTGGGGTTTTTTTGTTGCTCTTTTTTATTCTTTTATAAATGGAATCAATTCTTCTGTAGAGTTCAAGCAATCATTTTTAAAGGAAAGTATAAACTCACATCAGCTTTTCTCTAAGTTTCCAATTTTTTTTTCATAACTCACATTATTTTACTTATTCAAGTTTCCCTTATATAACAATTCTGGAGCACTTACATAGTTAGATATATTTTCTCAATCATACTGATTCTTGAGAAACTAAAATCTATTCAGTGGGAAGATTCCCATTCTTAAGGGACTAAGAATAATTGAGCTTTATTAGCATATCACGAAGAAAGCTCAAATGTAAAGAAAAGTATATGAACATCCAAGGAGAACTCAGCACATGAAGATGTTCTTATATATAGATTTAGACAATTAGATACATGCAGTTAATGTACACTATGTATATTTTATATAATTTATGGATTTTTAATATATATATATGCATTAATTACAAAGAATTGATAACTTGACTATAATAACTATACTGTATTTTATTATTATAAATAAATACACAGCTTTACACTTGTTAATATTTGAAGCTTAGAGATTTCAAAATTGGTATATCCTTTAAATAATCAAATGAAGCTGAAGCACGTAAAGGAAGCTACATAAAATGGCATTCAAAGTTAGAGAAAGTCTAATTTCAGTACATTGTATTTTACTGGATAATTTTCTACAACTGAATGAATTCTTCTCAGCCTTTCCCTCACATTAACCTACTGTATGTGCCTGAATGAGTCACTGTTTTTTATTGATCTAACAGCAGTGTAGAGGTAAGATCTCAAACCTGACAGCTGTAAAAGATGATGCTTTTAGTGATTAATTGTGATGAGACAGTGAGCATTATCTGTCTATTAAAGTGTATTATACTGGAGATTACAAATCACTACAGAATTGTTCCTTCGCACTGAATTTTCTACAGGCTGTTTAAAGTAACAGATGTTAAATAGGTGAAGTACTATAAAGAATATTAGAATTGGGGTATTATTTATTGAAATTGATAATACCAAATGGCATCTTGAGCAGCCTCTGAATTGCTGAGTCTGTAAATCTGAAATACAGATTTACTTTATAGATATAAATTAAAGATGCAAGTAAAGTGCTCCTGTAATTTCTTAAGGTTATCCTGGTTCAGCTTAAAATCTCATTTCTAAATATTGTTCTTGACAATATTCTATGATGAAAACTCTAAGTCTTTTTGTTCTGTATTATTCCTTCTCTTTCTACTGCTTATTCCCACCTGAAGCCAGAATCTCAGATTGTGGTATCAGTCATAGCACAACAATGAAAAGTGAGGTCACAAAAGAAGGAGTATTATTTCAGGTGAGAGAAAGAAGCTAAAGCATATTAATTTTTCAGAAACAAAGAAAGGTCTTCATACAAATGCCTTTGGCAATACAGAATAGTGAAAATGAAATACAGTCAATATGAAGTGTGACTACAGGTAGATTTTTTTACTTAAAATATGTTTTTCAGAGCTGCATTTGCAGAAGTGATCTTAAATGTGAGGCAGAAAAAGACAAAGGGTAGAATTGAATTCAGTGCCATGAAAAAAAGAAGCCTGAAAGTTTTATTTCTTTGCCTGTTCCACTTTAAAACTTTTATTGTTTCATTTTCCTTCTTTCTTTATCTTCTCTTTTTTTTTTTTGTTTAAAAATTACCTTCACAATTTAGCATCATCAAGTCCTGCATCCAAATCATTTATGAAGATGTTGAAGTGCACTGGCTCTAAGAGGGATCCCAGAAGAGCCACACTGATGATAAGACACCAAACTGATGTAGCACCATTTAAAACAACCCTTTGGACTCAACCAATGAGACAATTGCTCACATGTCTTTAATATCTAAAATGCCTTTTAGTATATTCAGAAAAATCTACAGTTGGATATATATTATTACAAGTCATATAATTATGATTTATAGTTTCCTAAATTAAAATATATCCTCCCAGAAATCTAGTAGAATTTTTTTTTTGTGCTGCCAAGAAATTAGTTTTAATTTTTCTTACAGAATTAACTGCCAAAAAGGGTTCTAAAAGTTTTAAAGAAATCTTGGGCCAGATAAAATTACTGACAATTCTTTCATTCATTTCTCTGAAGCAATTGTTCCCTGATTGTTGGCACTTACCCCATATTTTGGCTGGATTCCTCAAATAAAAACTCTAGTTACTCAACACAATACTCATAACACTAAAAACATCTAACAAAATTATTTTTCCAAAGTTCTTCAAAAATGCCATAAAATTTGTGTAAATTCAAAGTTTTACTGGATTCCCTTCACACGCAGGAGGACCTAGATGACCCTGTATAAGGGTGAAGAATGATTTCATGTGAACCAAATGCATGAATAATTCTCATCAAACATACCAAGAATTTGTTTGAGATATAGACTGGCAGTACTGCATTATAACAGCACACATAATCACTACAGAATTAGGTTTTAAATTGAAGCTAATATAAAATTGCATTGCAACTAAATTATAACCAAAACAATATCAGCTTAAAACCTTAGCATTCTGGTTTTTGAATCCCTCATTTAATTTGTTATAAAATTCTGCATTTTTACAAGACCCTTAATTTTTTTCACAAAATCACAGAAAGGGCCAGCCCAATCTCTCATCAGCATTACACAGGAGGGCCTTAAATAACTTAATTAATTTGCAATTAGTAATGTCTCAGTTCAAGTTGAGGTCTCACTGAATTGGTTCCTGAAGCTATAGAGTTCCACATACAGTAGCAGTAACCGTATGTTAAATGTAACAGTAATAAAATAGCGTACCTGTTGGAATACAAATTACTCCTAAGAGTCTCATTCAGCACAAAATTCAGCATCAACAGTATTTTGGACTAAACTATGTCCTTGTAGCAGCATGCTGAGGAAAGAATAATAAAAGACTATTTTACTTTTTGACTTTATGCAATCTGAATGATAATGGACTTGAAAAGTAAGCTCTGCTTCCTTTGCGCTGAATGGATGAGAAGACTGAGAGAAATTAAAACATGAAGAAATCAGAATTCCCTCTTTTCTCTGCTCACAGGTTAGTGTTACTGCCACCCCATAAATTTTCAAGCAAGACAGGCTCCCATAGACTCCAAAGAAATCAACTTAGAAAAAATCAAATTGAAATACAGTAGCAACACTTTTTTTTCCTTTTTTTTTTGTAGGCTGTTTGGGACCTACAAAATGTGTGCAATATGTATTGGATATTGCACACATTTTTTGGGTCCCAAAATAGATTTGTGTAAGAACCAGAAACCATTCTTGAATTTTCAAAGGGATTCTAAATGGAGGCCTAGAACACAGGATGTAAAGCAGGATAAGCCAACTTTTAAGCTTTTTTTTTTTTTTTTGATATTATGAAAGACTTAATTAGAGAGGAAGTAATTTATCTAGAAAGTAATTTACTTTGGAAAAAGGCTTTACATATGCTATGTAATTCATTGTGGAATGAAAAAGCTCTGTTTTATGTTTATTAAGTCATAAATACTTTGTGACTTAGCTCTCTTAAATGCAACCAGCAATGATGATACTAGTTTCAATGACTGGAGCAGAAAAGAGTCTAAAAAATGTGAAAAAAAAGGCCAATATTTCAGAATTTCTCTTAATTGTTATCATAAATTCAGCAGGGAGAGGAAAGAAGAAATCTTGAAACACAAGGAGGAGGAGGGGAGTGTGACCTTATCAAGAAATGATGCATCTTAATGAAAAATAGGTACCATTATTTTGTCTGGAACTACAAAGTTTTCACATTTTTCTTTTTTGTTCAGAAATCTTTAAACTAGCATAAAAGTAGATAATGAGAGCAGGCAAGCTCAGACTGACTTTTTCTGCCCTTCTCTTACTTATTACTTAAGTTTTAGCTTATGCATTATGCATCTGCTTAGTCAGGTTGGTTTGTTCAGTCAGGCTACTTTGTTTAGAAATCTGCATCTTTTATTTCCTGTATTTTTGTTGTACCATGTCTTTTTTTCAAAGTGTATTTGCTTTGGATAATAGAATGCCGTGGCCTTCGCTGGTTCACTTAAGACACAGTTGTTTGTTTTCTTTGAAAAGAATGATATCTTGGGCCTCTTGAATACAGTAAATAAAATAAGTAGTAGATGACATATTGATTGATGCTGATGAATATGGAAACACATTGCAGCACCTCTCCTTAAAGATGTGGACACATCCCTCCCCAACTGGCACAGGCTGTCTGGCTAAGATGTTTAGGACTCTCTGAGGGGTGAATACAAAGGTAAAACCATGGAAATGCTCTTTGACACAACAGTGACTGGACTCTTAGGAGCCTCTTTTGGTGCAAGACAGGTATGAAGTGGTTCAGCTTAGGCCTGTGTGAGATTCATGCTTCCATTTTTAACTCTGAAAGTCTCCCTGTGTGTATCTCAGCACAACAACAGTCTGCTGCAGAGGAGCTTTATTGGTGGTTGTTTTTTTCTTGCTAAGGATGGCTTTACAAACTTATACTAGGGACTGAAAGTGATGGGTGTCAGGAAGCAGCAAGAGCAGGTGGCTCCCAGGGGGCCAGGGCACCAGTAGCAGCAAGAGCTCCCCATGACTCTGTCAGGGCAGGGTCTGGCATCCAGAGCCTGTCCCACAGTGCCAGCCAGGATCTGGCGGCAAGGGGCACCAGGGACAGACTCAGCCCCAGGAACCTTCCTGCGAGCTGGAATGGGCCAAGGCCAGGCTGGGAAAGCAGTGTGTGGGTGGCCCAATGGCCAGTCAGGGCAAGACTCTGGGGAGCCAGAGACCAGCCCAGCTGGGATGTTAATGTGCCAGGAGCTGCCACCCCAGGGAGCTACAATACTGTGCAGGGTTGTGGTCAGGGTGGGAGGAGGATTGGGATGTAGGGGAGGCTGGGAAAGCGAGGATTGGGAAAAGCAAGGCTGGTGGTCCTTCAGGGACATGATGGGGGGAACGTGTATATTTTATGTTATATGGTAAAATAATGAGAAACAAACCCATAGCAATACTGAAATACCACTAAAAAAGGCAGTGTTAGAGAATGGGATAGATGCAATGCTGCAATTTGACAGGCATTTGAGCTGAACCTTCATCAGACTTTTTGGTTGAAGGCATTTGACATCCCTTTTGTTTTGCCTACAGCAGTCTCCCTCATCCTTGATGTTTTCTTTTCCAGAGTCTAGCTCCCCAGATTTTGTTTTCAGATTTGAATTAGAAGGAAAACAAAGGTAAAAGAAAATTTTAAAAATCTTTGATAAAACTTACAAGTCTTCTGGTGCAAATTTGTAGAAACTGACATTGGATAGATTTTCTGAGGCTGTAAGGATCTTTACATCTTATCTCCTGGTTTTGTAGGAACCCCTTCCCCAAATCAGACCAACCACAGAAGATCCTTTTTTCCATCCAGTTTCTATTGAGGATATCCAGTGAATCATAGAGACCCCAACTAACATAGTAACTCATACAAACTAAATTGCAGTCCCAGAGAAAGGAGGATGTTTAAAAAATTGGTGGAAAATACCTCAGCCAGCTGGAAAGCAGATGTACACCACACTTTGCCAAATTATCAGCACTATTTATCCCTATTGTACACATATAAAACACACAGTCTACCAAATGCGCACACAAGGATATTAGAAGCACAAAACCATTTTCGTTTCTATTTCCATGCCAACAGTATTGCAAATGGATTGACAGTGTAAAGAAAATGTCCAGGCGCAATCACTGATGGAGGTGTTAGCATTTACAGACAAAACTACATGCTGCGCAATAACTATTGTCAACCTGTGTTTAGAAAACAGAAGTTGTCTGAACTTGATCACAAGCACAAAATCTGAGATGGCCTTAGAGATATTATGACTATATGGCATGTGGGATATTGTTTTATTCTGTCATTATATGTTTTTTGAATTCGCAGGCGTAATTTCCACAATTTCAGTCTCAATAATTAATCTTAGTTTTCAGTGATGTTAGGAAACTATAACTAATATTTGACCATTTTTTATATCTTGGTCTATTTAACTGAAAGAAAATAGTCACAAATATTGTTTAAAAAGCTGGGTCTAACTTGCTCTAGCTTGCAGAAGTTCAAGGGTTCAGAATGTTCAAACTCTGTCCCTAAAGATTTGTCTCTGTTTCAGATTAATGAAAATGCATAACAGATTAATGTAGTAATCTTTGCTGGAATACAGGAAATGTCACTAAATAAGAGTACATTTCTTTCTTTGCATTTCAGATAGAACATTAACATTTCAATCTGGGATATTAATTTTTTGCTTAGGCTATCTCTGACCTTCACTTTGAAACAGTCTTATTTATAAGTGGTCCTGTATTTTAATCAACAATATGGTATGAGTTTCTGCCTCTAGAAATAAACACTGTATTATCCTTCCTAGTGTTCCTTTTTCCCCTCCAAATACCTGATATTCTATTTGTTAAGAGGGAAAAAATGAGTCACCTTCAGTCTTGAGTTCAGCTATAATTTGTTTATGCATATGGAATTTACCAGATAAAAATGAAAAGAAATCAGCTGCAGCTTGGCAAAGAAGTTGCTTCTGATTCAGTCTCCCTGAATGGTCTCATTTCAGTATTTTTAACTGAATGGAGTTCTGACCTCACAGACTTTTTAACGTTATTTTCACTTTGCATGATGCCTTTTATACATTGAAGTAAGAGAAGTTTCTTAACTTTCACTTCCAGAAGCAAAATACTTAATGAAATATGGAGAAGCTGGACTGCCAGAGAAACATATAGTTGACTTATTTCTTTATGATTTAATTTTAAAAATAAATATATTTTACTTTCTCTGTGGACAGATATACCAAGCCTGAAAGAAGTGGTGGCTCTAGCTGTATAAGAAATTTCAGGTGAAATTATTCCTGGTAGACACTACCTCTTTTGTACAATTGATGTTTTCCAGTTGGAAACTTAAAACAATTGTTTCATGTTTGCTTTCTGAAGATCAGTTTCCATATTAAACATATGACAGCAAGGGCTGGAGGTCAAGTTGTTAAGGCTGGAGGTCAGGGTCCCCAGGCATCATTCAGTACCTAGATCTATTCTGATGCCATACCCTAAAAAATACAGGGACCTGAGGCACTCATCTCTTTAATTTACTACTCAGCATCAGGGGTAGTGGAAGAAGTGGTGAATGGCTGAACACTTCAGTGTTCATCCCCCTGGTACCTACTTGGTTTTGCATGATAAAGCCAAACTGAAAGAAATTTTCCTCATAAACAACTAACAGCTTCGAGAATTCTATTTGAGAGCTTCCACATACAAGTTTTCCTTTGGAAGATTTTACAATATTTTACACAGCTTTTAGTGGGAGGAAATTTCCATTATTCGGAAAGTACTAATTTTGGTTTTGTGAAAAGCAGACAAAATCAGAGAAGTCAACCTACCTTGAAACAAAAGTAATTGACAGTAGCTACTGAAACTACCTCTTGACCTGCTGCTTGCGTGTTGTATTTGTACATCTCTACATTAACAAAGACTTGATTATTTCAAGAGCACTTAATGACAATTGCAGCCTTATATACTTTTTTTAATCTCAGAAATTTATTTTATTGATTTTGAATTATAATTATTTCTTTTCATAATTCATAAAATTCAGTTTAAAAATGTTCTCAGCAGCTGCAATTTAATAATTAAATAACCCTGCCTTCAGTTGCTGTGTTGCCAACTATATCCTGTTCACTTCTAGAAACAAAATATTTCCATTTATTTTAATGGAAGTTTTGAATGAAGGAAAACCAAAGTGTGTTCAAGGAATGAAATTTCCACTCTAAATCTAGATATATTTTTAAGCTTTTCCCAGGTATCTGAGATGCCGCCAACCATCACGTTTACCTCTCTATTGAGACTTTCAATGCAAATCCATTCCTTATTGTTTTCCAATCCAATCAGAAAGAGCTTACACCTGAGAAAAAATTAAGAAATCTCCTTCTTATTGTATTTTGAGTTTCTTTTCCTCATTTACAATGTTTATTGATATATGAAAGTCAAATTTCTTATTAATTAAAACCACGCTTTATTTTCTACAGCTTACTTATTGTCAAACCAGTGGTGTTTACTCTGTAGTATTCCTACCTTAATGAAGTTCAGTTTTCAGGAAGAAAAAGAAAAATTATCTCAAGGAAAAACTGGATGCTCACCTCTCAGATAAAATCAAAATAACAAAATGACCGTAATACTACTTAGACAAAGATGGCATTCATTCAAGAATAGTAGTGCTTGGTGGATAACAAATTTAGGCAGAAAGCCACTTAGAGGTGCCTCAGAGAAAAGCATAGCCATCATAAATGTGGTATGTATATTCACACATAGAAATGAATTTTGCAGCTTTCTATGAATGCAGTATTAACAGCGGGATGCTCTTACTTTGATATTGACGAATATGGCATTTTGTTGGAACCTTTTATTTTTAGTAAAATTGATCTTCATTCTAATTTCTGTACAGTACTGCAGAAGTTCTTTAATAAGAACTAGCATTCAGAAAAATAAAATGCATTATAAAGTATATTAAATTATTTCTAAAAGTATTGTGCAATAAGGTCTTACCTAACAGCTAGAAAACTCTTTATGATTCTACAGAGTGTAGTGCAACCAAACCACTGCCTTATTTCAGAATTATCAACCTTTCTGAAGTATAGCCATTTCTGAAGAACAACTATTCACACTCTGAGGTAATTGTCTCTCCTCATTTTATCTTTTCTGTAGACAAAGAAATGTCTCTAGTCCATAAGAATTTCCTTTTTATCCATAGTATATAGGATTAAATTGAAAATTGTCACATCTTCTCTTTGCATATAAATGAAAATACACTGTGATGACAGCCTATGACAAAACAGTCTTAGCTAAAGGATCTTTAAAAAATACTATGAGAATGATTTTTTGATTTTTTCCTAACTGTAGAAGTCTTGGTTCTTCTGAGAATGAATAAAGTCACCTCCTCTTATCATTAGAAATCAAAATAAGTAGCTCAAGAAACAGTTTTTCTTTTCTCAACTTTGCTTGACAACAACCATGTCACCAAGCTTTCCTGTGCTAAGGCACTAAACTGTACACAGAGCAAGGTTATACATAATGATGTTTCAAATATTTTTAAAAAAGATCACATTCTTTAAGTCATTAAAGTATTAAGGTAACTAGTGTTTTAAATGTCATGGGATAAAATGTTAAATCAGAATCTCACTCAGACACAAAAGACCTTTAAATAATACTTCATATCTTGACTAGCTCAGAAGGATGACCAAGTGAACCCTTTGCCTAAGAGTGCTTCCAAGAATATGTGAAGATGTTGGAACTTTCAACAAAGCAAATCAAATGAGATACATCCCAAAATTCAATGGTCATTAGTGCCAGGAAAACTGATATTATTCAGTCTTATTAATGTTTTTTGTGACAATGATAAAATACCAAAAAATGGTGCCATCAATGCTTTGCAATGGTACTTCTACCTTTTCAGGACTACTTGCTGCTGTTTTGTATTCATTGATGACTGAAAATTAACTCTGAGGTTTAGATATGAAACAGAAGAAAAGAGAGTTTCAAAATCACCAGAAAATATACAAGGGAATCATTAAATATTATTCTGCTGTAGACAGTGTAGTGGCTTACAGTTTCAATAATACAGCTGGGAAAAATTAAACAGTGCAATGCTATATACAGCTGATACAATGTATCAATAAAGGTAACAGAGAATAACTGTGCTGGAGGGTAACATATTTCACAGAATATGACACTACATGGAAAGCATGTCTTGCTCGCCATTTGAGGATAGAAGTACAGTTGCAACTTAGGGCATTTAACATTTCAAAATGTGTCAAAAGAGGTTCAGGTGACAATCAAAGCTATATCCATAATTTGAAGTGTGGAAAGGGAGGAAAGGAGAAAGGATTGTTGATAATGCAGAGAACTATCAACTGCTAGAAATTCACTAATTTCTATAATTTGAAAAGAGCTTGTCTCTGTTTCTTCAAATATCAGTTCTTTGCTTACTTGGGAAATTTTCAAATGGAATACATTTCAAAAGGTTAGAAAAAAGTTCAAGCACGACCTAAAGTCACACTCACACTGAAAGTAGCTTTGAATGGTGAATTTAAACCACAGAAGTTTCATATTAGTGTTGAAATACTATTCTTCTTTGTTTCTAAAGTAGGCTGTCTTAAAGCACCAAGCTATTTAGCATGATATAAGTTAAATGGCCAAACTACATGAAGTTGTCATTACCAGCTATGGCATCACTTACACTCCCTAGTAACATACTAAAAAGTACTGCAATTTTGAAACATACAATCAAGTTGTAGCCAGATGGAGAAGCTGCTTTAAAGTAGATCAATTTGCGTCTTTATGCTTTTGAGATAACCATGTTAGATATTCTGAAAGATAGGAGCTGATCTCCCTAGCACACACCAATCTATTTACCTGGTATAGTACTTTGAAACAGCACTTCTAGCTCATCTCATTCAAATAGCAGTAAAGAATAGGGTTTATGTTTGCAGCCAGAGCTAATGCTCTAATCAAACATTGTAGTTTGGGATATTGTGAAAACTGCATAAAATTAATTTGGCTGCATGTGTTCAGTACAGTGTAGTAATCATCTCAAATAATCTTAGGAAAAAAAATCTGAAGAATGTCAGATGAAAAACATGCAGACCATTCTAGAAGGTGAAATTATGCAATGGCTGAAAAATTTCCTGAAACTTGGAAAAAAAACCACACCAGAACTTAATATAAATAAACCATTGTGTATGAATAATCCAAGAATACACTATTACTGGCAGTTCACATGGTATATTTCAAATTTAGAGCTTTGGTGCCTTTAATTTTCTCATGTATCACTAATATGTGTATGGTTAGGCACCTAAATTTTCATTGCATATTTTTAAAAAATATATTGGCAAGTATTTGCTAGTGTGATGAGGAAGTAATGGGATATAATAATGAAGATTTAAGAAATGCCATGAAGTCTCCATAGTAACACTGTAGTCAGAGTAGACACAATCTTTATTATGAATCTATGACCAAAAGCTGCAAGGGAGAGCAAAGGAAACTATGTTTTTAGATTATTAATTCACTGTGTTTGGGTATCATAGACAAAAAAAGCAAGTATTTTTCCTGTTGTATATAGAATTCCTACGAGATGGAAAGCTCTCTCATATCATTCTTATCCATTCATCTGCTGAGGAGTTTTCAAGTGATCATTCAGAAAACACAACTGCAACGAGCCTGCAAATAACAAGCAAAACAGAGGTACTATAAAGAAGAATAGAAACCATCAAGATACTAGAAGAAAAACTCAAAATGTATGTTTACTATCCAACGGAAAATGAGATGTGCCAATTCAAATATTAACTCAAATCTTCAGATCCGGGGGTTCTTTTTTTTTTATTTTCATCAAGAAAAAATCGACTTTTTCTTTAACACAATGAGGAATATTTTTTTTTCATTATTCCAATTCAGAACTGGGGTTAAGACATGAAACACTGAACACATCTGTCAACAGAGTGTTATACTTTGTTGACTGCTTGCCTTTCCTTCTTTTAGTGCAGATTAATCATAAAAGACTGTGAGCTCTATATGATAAGCAAACATAACATTCAAAACCGGTAGTTTGATGGATGTAACCATCTACCAAACCAGCAAAATTCTGTGTTACTGATTAATATTTTTTCCATGTGACTTCATTGCAGATATTTCTGGAAAGGTAAAGGTACTTTAATACAGAAAGGTGTAATCTAAACTTAATGAGAACCATCAGTCTATCAACCACTGAGAGACAAAACTTGTGATGAAAAGAACTGAAATCCAGTGCCCTGATTATAGCCATAATGCAAGAAATGGAATCTAGTGTATCTCAGAGAATTATACATAATTTACTGCTGGAGACAAGTTATTGAAGAACTTCCATTGCTGACATTAATACCTATGTGTGTGGAATAAAAGGCTACTACCCATTTTAGAATTTTACACACCATTTCCTGCATTTATCCCACCTGCATTTCCAGGCTTCCAGCGACTTCCAGATGCAATTGAAACCAGCAGTTTGAAAATGATAGCGCCAATCTAAACTACATTTAAAATAACCTCACAACCAAAAAATAGGTGACTATCTAAGCCCATACTGGTAAGAAAATTAGACCAGTATTTTAGGTTTAAAATCAATCCTTCTCTTTGTAGTTACTTACAGTAAAAGTTAAATTTAATTCTCCAAAGTATTTTTTTCTTCCCTGTCATGGCAATTTAAAAATGGTGTTTATTTTTTAGATGTCCCTCATTAGATAGAGAAGATAAAAGTTACTGCTCTAAGTATATAATTTCTATACATCACAACTACCCAGAAAAACAAACTTGCACAAAATATTCTCTGTATGGGAAACCTATTTAAATACCAATTAAAAAAAAAAAGATGTTGTGTCCTTTGGAATATAAAATACTGAAACACTTCCTTTGCAAATCCCAGTATTCAGCTGAATGAAAAAATCTGCATAAATGTACATAACATGTATAAAAAAATATAACATGCATAAACAAACATAATCACGTGGTTGAGTGAGAGGAAGATGACCAGCAAAAAAAAGGTATGAATAAGATGAACCAACTGTCCAAAGCAAGAAGAAGAAAAAAAGGAACAAAAAGCATCTGCTAAGACTGAGTGGGTCATGAGACAACTAAAGGATTTTAATTTTTCAGTTTTACCTAGTCTAATTTTAAACAATAACCCAATTACTATTAATTAGAAAGTTATTAAAATTTCATGACCCTCAAAGAGGATAAATTGGTATTCACTTCTAGTATACTTACTGGACTTAGAGTAAGAATAAATAGTCTTCAGAATAGCATCATTCCCATAAGATTTAATAAGTAGATCTATGAATCCATACATCTAAGTTTTGCTGTTAATCAGTAAATTAGTTGTTCTTGAATCACAGTCAGGAATATTGGAAAAGCAAAATGAAGGAAACTTAAATGGGAGATTTTTGTAGAAGCCAATTTTCTTGAGCTATTTATCTAGAACTTCTCATCACCAGCAGATTCATTCAAAATGGGAGGATATGGTAATTTTCAGAATTTTAACTCAGCCCAGGGGTCATTTGAAGGCAGGAGGAAGAATTTCTCTATCAAAAACCATGTGTATGAGGTTTTCATCTATAAGTATGTTAATATCAAAGGTTCAGTTGTTATTCAAAGCACTGAATGAATGTGCATTAGTAAATCCTTACAAGTTCCAGAGAGTTATTGCAAAACCAATACAGAGTGCTGAGGAGTTCTAGACTGGTTCTGCCCACTTTTGCATTTTTGGGCGCACTGCATTTTGGTATGAAAAGCAACACCACAAAACATGCTTGCCACTCACTTTCTCTGGGTGGCTCTCTTTTAAGCAGCAATGACTAAAAAGCCAGGCCTTGCTACTGTGGGACCCTTTTGAACTGCTAGGCTGAAGGAGTTAAAAATCTTCATTTTTTACCTGAATTGCATGGTATCTCTAGCAGAGTTTGTCTAATTTGGTCACTTATGTCTTGGTCTGTCCTTGATTTAGTTAAACTGGAAAACAGTAAGTGTTCCTAAGCCTTTATCAATCATAGCATAATTGCTCAATATTGCTTATTTATTGGGCTGTAGTTGATTCTGATCTTGAAATAATGCTGTTTGAAGCAAATACTGTAAAATAGATGCAGCACTTACAGTTTTATGTATTCTTTTAACACTCTATTCCCCTGATGTCTAGATTCAAACCCAGACAGCACATTCTCTTAAGCCATTTGAAAAAGCCTTTGTGGCTTTTTGCCAGCAAATCACTCCTATTCCAGTCACATCACGGAAATGCATGTTGTTTTAAGTTCACATCTTCATTGTAAATTAGCTCCAAGAGTATGATTAACAAATCACTCTCTGTAGCTCCATATTTGCCTGCTACAAAAGAGAAAGATCAACCAAAAACTTCCTTTATCACCACTGTAACCAAATCATCTGTATCCCCCTTGGATTTCTGATAAGCTTGTTCAGATTTGAGAAACATTTTTTTTATTATTCTCTGGTCTCCTGAAGAGCAGAACAAAGCATAGTAGAAGGACTGCTATAGAAATCCTTGTCTGTTTTAGCCAAAGATTGACTGAAAACTGGCTCCGAAGCAGTTCTAAGATCCAGTCCTCCCTTTTCTCCTTTTTAATATCACTACCTGATTTCCAGCACTTAAAAGAAATTAATGGAAAATGATCAAAATTTGTTTTCATTGTTAGAAAGCAGAATGATGCAAATAAATGTTTTTCTTATGGACTTAAACAATATCAACTTTTAGGGTTGTGGATAGAAATATTATATAAGGAATCATGATTTTGAATCATCTTGATAAAGGTAGACCACATTACTTAACAACAAAAATAAACAAACCAAAGGAATTGTTGGAATCAGTGCCAAAATCTGGAATCTAAAGCCTTGGGTTAGAGGAGATTCGGCAGGTACATTGTACAACAGCTTTCATATCTACTTGCTCTGCACAGTTCCTCTAACACTGCATTGATTGTTCCTTTATGTTGCCAAATTGATAATTAAGGTTATTTAAAAGTGAACTG
This sequence comes from Geospiza fortis, assembly GCF_000277835.1. Classification (NCBI taxonomy): domain Eukaryota; kingdom Metazoa; phylum Chordata; class Aves; order Passeriformes; family Thraupidae; genus Geospiza; species Geospiza fortis. The sequence goes on along the minus strand of NW_005054565.1, from coordinate 250,084 downwards.
AAATATTTTACAGTGATCTAAAGCTGTGCTTGGGTGAGTAGCTGGGAGTTGGACCTGACGATTCTTGTAGTCTGATGGGGTCTCTGGTGTTGAGATGACCCTGAGGTGTCAGAAAGTTTCTTTTTCCCAGCCCCGAGACCAAAGAAGAGGGCAGAATTCCTTGGCTCTAGTTGTCAAGGTTGTTTATTTGCTCTTATCTAATACATGGTCTTTCTCCAACCTGCTGAGATCTGTCCAGCACGTTGGTTCATGGCACACTGACCGCCTTCAGGGCAGTGTTGTCTTTTTATACTAACAACTATATGTACTTTATTTACAATAATTTTCCAATATCCATCACCTATGTTAGACTGTTTGTCTCTACTCTAAACCAAACCAAAAGTGCCACCATCACAGCAGAAGATGGAGACTAAGAAGAAGAAGAAGGAGAAAGACAGGACACTCCCAGATTCCTCCATCTTGCCTTCTGAACTCCCATTCTAAAACCAGTGAAATTCTACATTTTCACCCAGTGATAAATTCACTATCATTCTATTCACACTCTTGTGGCTTGTACATCTTCATACAAAGTTGGTAGTTTTTTTTCCTTGGGCTAAAATCAAAGGCAGAGGTGGTTTTGACTCAGTGCCAAGGTCTCTGAGCCCTGCCAGCATCTCGAGTCCTCCAGGGCAGCCAGAGGAATGTCCTGGATACTGACAGTAGTCCTTTCCAGCTTGGGATACTCGGGGATTCTATGAATCTATGAATTTTTCCTCAGTGACTATAGAATACATATATTAACAGAGGTCAACATATACAACACTTTCCATGGAAACATTCAAAATACATCAGCTTAAAGGAATAAAATTGAAACACCAATAGTAATATCTAGGACCTTTTTAGTAACACTGCCACTGTTTTTCAGACTGATATAATGAAATGCAAAGGCAGTGATCTGGCCACAGGTATCTAGGAGATTGTGGCTGAGTTATCCAGGAGATTGTAGAAGAGTTAGCAATAAAATATTGTTTGGAAAATCCTAGACCACTAATCCATGGAGAATGCAGAGGAGAAAGGTTAAAATGTGAATTATTTTGTGACTATACCCATTTCAGTAAAGAAATATAATTAGTAATAGTTCATAGGTTTTGCTCTGTGTAACCACTGAATACACACAGACACTAATTCTTTTTCTTTTTATATTTTTAAGCTGTTTTGGTCTTCAGTTATCCCAGTAAATGCACATTGAAACTTTATAAATATCAGATTTCCAGCAAAGTTTAATTTGAATCCTTTCTCTATGTGTATTAATTTCTAGCAATAACTTCCAAGAAATCTGCACAGGCAATAAACAAGTCTTTATGTGTTTATTTATTTGTCTGAAACAAGAGTAAGAACTGTATGAGCTGAAATATAGAAAAATATATGAAAATTCCATTCTAATTCAGGAATAAAATCACAAATATAATTAAAACAGAAACCTTCATTGCTGTGAAATAGAGTTCTTCTATAGTATAAATTCAGTGGTGACTCAGAAATTGTGCTGACACCCACTGAAGTCAACAGCAATTTTCTTATACATAGTTCAATGTGTGCATGACAAACTGAATATCAAACTGTTTCAGGCTTCTGACCAAAATTTTCTATGTTCACACTTTAAAATGCTATCAAAACTAATAGAGAAGTTTCATTAAGATAATAGCTGTGGAATGCAGAACTGAACTTTGAGAGAAGATAGTGAACTTTTCCAGCTATGTGTATTAATGATTTATCATCAGCTGTGTTCTAGACTTTAGAAAGAAATTATCTTGATAGTTTCTTACTTTTACTCCATAAAACATTGAAAATCAAGAAGACTGGATCTTCTTTTGTATCCTTTTTCCGTCCATTTTTGCTATTTTTACTGCTTCTTAATTACCTATTAGGAAATAAAGAAAATAAGGCATACCCTTTCATATTCTTGGAATAACCTTTTCTGCTTGAAAGTCTCTCAAAAGACACAACCTCCTCTGCAGCAGGTGTAGTTTTAATGATCCTTTGATGCCATATGTCAAATTTCATCACTTGCTGTGAGGAGTGACATTTCTTTTGATAGCTCCTAGCAACAGCAACACCAGTTATTAGTGGTCACCTCACACACTAGACTAATAATTCCTGCAGCAAAAACATTTAATTTCAGCTTCATTCTGTGCTTCACACTATCTCTCAAGCTGCTCCCCTGTGTTTATAATTACTTTTAAAGTAAAATAAATCTATAATTTTAATTCACTGCCCACTGTATTTGTTTTCACATGCACACTCACAAGAACACCACTACGATCTGCATTAGGGTGTTTCAAAGCTGCCTTCTGAACTGGGTTTCCTGTCAGTATAGACAGTGAATATGGAAACGTGGTGCAAGGTGGAAATGGGGATGGCTTTCAAGGGCGTGTTTGCCCACAGGTGCCAGGCAGTGGAAGTGCACCATTGTTGTAACAATAAACATACCGGGACATCAGCAGACATTTGGGTATGGAGCACTTGCAGGTTTTCCAAGAGGCCTTTACATGCACAGGTTGTGAAGGAATATGATATTTCCCTCTGCTACTGTCATAATTATTCTCTGGATAGTCATACAGGTATTCTGATACCACTGGAACCTTTAGATAAAGGAATTACTTGTCAAGTCACCTTGATTTTCAAATGGCACTTTACATTTCTTTCTCTTCTAATGTTTCTTTTATATCAGAAACATGTAATGACTTGTACTGCAGCTTTGCAAATCCAACATTATGTTGGTTATTCCTAATCAATGACACCTTTAACATTTTCAAATATGTAAACAAAGTAATAATTCCAAACCTCATTATAAGAGGAAGACCAGGAAAGGAAATGTCTTACTGCTGGGCAGAAGAATAAGGGAACTATGAAGTATCAAGAAATGACTTTAGGAAGGGAATCAATTTGATACCTTTTTACCTCAGTCTTCATTAGAAAAGTCACTGGCATCTTTTGCAGAAGAGTAGCAACTCCAATTACATCAAAGCATGCAAACATTAGACATATTTTCGTATATTACTTCCCCTTAAAATTTGAAAGAGCAGATGAAGTACTTATTCTGAGATATGTTGTTAATGAAATCCTTAAACTGCCAGAAGTAGGTACTGCAGAAATTATGGAGGACTGGAAAAACACAAAGACAACTTGTCTTTAGAAATAAGATAATTCAAGGACTCAGAAAAGTACAGACCAATCAAGTTAACATCAGTCACAGAAATACAGAATCACTGAATGTCTTCAGATCTTAAAGATCATTTAGCTCCAATTCCTCCACCACAGGCAATCTCTCTTGTTAGGAGAGATTTCCCATCCCTCTAATCACCTTTCTAGCTTTCCTCTGATCCTGCTCCAGCAAATCCATTTTTTTAATGCTGAGAGCCTCAGAGGTGGATTCATTACTCCTGGTGGGATCTCATGGTAGCAAAGCAGAAGGGCAGAATCATCTCCCTTAACCTGCTGGCCACATTGCTTCTAGTGCAGCCCATGATATAGTTGGTTTTCAGGGCTGCCAGTTGTCAGAGACTGAAGAAGTTTGTGCCTCAAACATTGATATAAAGTTTTGCTCATTATAACAAAAATTGTATAGAGAAGCTACAACCAAAGATGCCTCCCTGAAGATGCCTGACTGAGACTTTGGGCTGTAATTTAAACCACTAAGATTAGATAAAGGAAAACCCATTCTTTAATCATCTCAGAACCAGGAAATACAAACAAAGCTGAAGAAGAGGAATTAATCCACAAGAAAGCCAAAGTCAGCAGAGATTCTTCCCTGGCTCAGTTTGGGGTGGGGCAGACCACAGCTCAAAGAAGCCAGGTTTACAAAGCCTCCCCCAAAACATGGATATGGGGAGGAGCTTTCAGGCGTAACCTCTGGTTAGAGGCAGTGACCCATCCTCCCTTACACAAACTGGCCCAGCTGTGAAACCCCCAACCCCGGGACCCCAGGAAGGCCACGTCCACAGGACATTCGAGGGGCGGCTGGGGGGTGGCCCCCCCCTGAAGTCCTCCCCCCCCCCGCCTCTTCCCCCCCAAGTCATTTCTGAAGGCTTGCACCACAGGACTGCACGTGATGCAGCAAACCCAGAGTCTGTTGTAAGAGACAAGGGCAAACTCCCTCTGCCCAGGGAGGTGCCTGGATTTTCCTACCTAGCCTGAGTGTATAGTAACCCATTGGATTCTCTGCTTTCTGGGGCTACCTTCACCACCAAGAAGACCAGCTGGAGAGGGTCAACAGAGCATTGCTGGGATCCATGGAATGGCGATATTCTCTTTATTCTGTTTCTGTCACTCTCTTTCTGTCCGTCCCTCACTCCCACACACCTATTTTCTTTCTTTCTCTTTCTTTCTTTCTTTCTTTCTTTCTTTCTTTCTTTCTTTCTTTCTTTTCTTTCTTTTCTTTCTTTTCTTTCTTTTCTTTCTTTCTTTCTCTCTCTCTCTCTCTCTCATTTTTCTTTTCTTTTCTTTTCTTTTCTTTTCTTTTCTTTTCTTTTCTTTTCTTTTCTTTTCTTTTCTTTTCTTTTCTTTTCTTTTCTTTTCTTTTCTTTTCTTTTCTTTTCTTTTCTTTTCTTTTCTTTTCTTTTCTTTTCTTTTCTTTTCTTTTCTTTTCTTTTCTTTTCTTTTCTTTTCTTTTCTTTTCTTTTCTTTTCTTTTCTTTTCTTTTCTTTTCTTTTCTTTTCTTTTCTTTTCTTTTCTTTTCTTTTCTTTTCTTTTCTTTTCTTTTCTTTTCTTTTCTTTTCTTTTCTTTTCTTTTCTTTTCTTTTCTTTTCTTTTCTTTTCTTTTCTTTTCTTTTCTTTTCTTTTCTTTTCTTTTCTTTTCTTTTCTTTTCTTTTCTTTTCTTTTCTTTTCTTTTCTTTTCTTTTCTTTTCTTTTCTTTTCTTTTCTTTTCTTTTCTTTTCTTTTCTTTTCTTTTCTTTTCTTTTCTTTTCTTTTCTTTTCTTTTCTTTTCTTTTCTTTTCTTTTCTTTTCTTTCTTTCTTTTCTTTCTTTCTTTCTTTCTTTCTTTCTTTCTTTCTTTCTTTCTTTCTTTCTTTCTTTCTTTCTTTCTTTCTTTCTTTCTTTCTTTCTTTCTTTCTTTCTTTCTTTCTTTCTTTCTTTCTTTCTTTCTTTCTTTCTTTCTTTCTTTCTTTCTTTCTTTCTTTCTTTCTTTCTTTCTTTCTTTCTTTCTTTCTTTCTTTCTTTCTTTCTTTCTTTCTTTCTTTCTTTCTTTCTTTCTTTCTTTCTTTCTTTCTTTCTTTCTTTCTTTCTTTCTTTCTTTCTTTTCTTTCTTTTCTTTCTTTTCTTTCTTTTCTTTCTTTCTTTCTCTCTCTCTCTCTCTCTCATACTTACTATCAAATAAAACCCACACTATTGTCACTGGCATATGGTCTCATTTCCACCTTAATTCAGGCAGAGGCATTTCTAAGAACTTCAGTAACCAGATTCTGACGCAATTGCAACTGTTGGTTCATGTCCAGAGGTTCACTAGATCCTGGAGAAGTAGTAGAATATGCAGACAAAAATAAATTTATCTACCTGGTGGATAAAAGGAAGAGTAACAGCCATCTGTGAAGACTAGATCATATTAAACCAAATTAATTCCATCTACGACAGTGTAATAGACTCTGTGAATAGAAAGGAAGTGTTACGATCATATATCTTCATTTCAGCTAGCTTTTTCCACCTTTCTGGGATTCTCATAAGAAATATAGAAAAATTAAACTGTTATGATATCAACACCTGGCTGACAAGAGTGTTTTCCAGAGAGTAGCACTCTCAAGCTATAATATATCCTATAGGGTTCTGTAAGTCTGGTATTCTAATAATTAAAATCATAAGCAAATTTAAATTTTGATGAAGTCCAAAAATACTGGCAGAAAAAAGTACATATCTAAATAAACTTGCAAATATGAGAAACTGTATGGAAAATTAGGATGTAATCTAGTAATGAAACCCACAAAGTTTTACACACAATTAGATGCAAGTGGCTGCACAACCACAGGGTGTAGAGAGCCTGTCTGGGCAGTTGCACTGCAGAAAATCCTAAAAGGGTAGTGAACAGAATTACAGACACAGCATATATTAATCAAAAATATCACACTAATGATGAAAACTCATTTAAGCTAATGAGATAAGAACTGCACTATTACCTGCAAAAAAAAAACAAAACCCTGAAGTCACAATTTCCTCTTCTAAGTGGTAGTAATATCTCAGCTGGAATATTAAGTCCAGCTTTAAGCACCTTAGCTTGATTCTATTCATGATAGCCCATGAAATAGTAACAAGTGTGGAAATAGGTCCTGGAAATACAACTATGTCTAAAGCTGAAGAAAATAGGCTTATTAGGTTTAGAAACATGATGATGGTCTTTGACTATGTAAAAGATATTGTGAAGGGGAAGGAATAATGACATTAAACAGCAAGGGAGAGAGGGATTTTTTCTCAGGGTAAAAAAATGGAAGTCTAACAGAAAGAACGGTTAAATAGACCACTAGAACTGCTATCACGTGAAATATTTTAGAACATGGATAGCTTCGTAAATGTTAGTTTCAGGAGTGACATAGATATAAATGATCCTGTTTTCAGTATCTATATATATTTGTTTACAAGACAATTACTATTACACCCTGAAGACTGACTGAAAAAAAATATAACTTCGAGTAATTCCTGTAAGAATTATCATGGGTTCATGGATAATCTTTTATCTGTTTAACCATGTGAATTTCTCACATACCAAAATTCAAGATTACAAACCAAATGAAACCAGTCTCTCTGAATTGAACTACCAGATTTAATATTTCCCTGTTGGATTATGCACATAGTTGATTCTTAGGATTGTGCTCTCTTCCTGAAGTGTGTTATAGTTTTTATTTCCGTTTAGAATAATAAAATATGCTGAGTTGGAAGGAAACCACAAGGATCATCGAATCCAATTCCTGGCCCTGCACAGGACAACCCAAGAGTCACACCATGTGCCTGAGATCATCCAAATGCTTCTTGAATTCTGTCAATCTTAGTGTTGTGACCACTTCCCTGAAAAACACTCTTCCAGTGCCTGATCACCTCCTGGGAGAAAAACCTTCTCCTAATATCTAACATAATCCTCCCTCAATTCACTTAATGCCATTTTCTCAAGTCCTTTCACTAGTCATGAGAGTGAAGAGATCTCTACCTGCCCCATTTCTTCCCCTCATGAGATTCTTGAAGAGTGTCATGAGGTGTCCCCTCAGTCTCCTCTTCTCTTGGCTGAGCAGGTCAAGTGACCTCAGCAGCCCCTTGTATATCTTCCTCTCCACAACCCTCACCATCTTCACTGTTCTCCTTTGGATGCTCTTTAAAGTTCAATGTTTTTTTTATATTGTGGCACCAAAACTGCCCCCAGCACTTGAGGTGAGGCCCCTCCAGTGCAGAGCAGAGAAGGACAATCCCCTCCCTTGCCTGGCTGGTGATGCTGGGCCTGATGCCCCCAGGACACTCCTGGCTGCCAGGGCACTGCTGACTCAGGTTCAACTTTCCATTGACCAGGACCTCAGGTCCCTTTCCACTCTCCAGCCTCTCATTCCCCAGCCTATACACACAACCAGAATTGTCCAGTCTCAGGTGTAAAATTGGGCATTTTCCCCTGTTAAACTTCATATACTTGGTGATTGCCCAGCCCTCTGATTTGCCAAGGTCTCTCTTCAGGGTCTCTCTATCCTCTAGATTTAGTGTCACCAGCAAACTTACTTAATGTCCCTTCCAGTCTTCCCTCCAAGTAATTTATAAAGATGTTGAAGAGCATGGGGCTGAGCATGGAGCCCTGTGGAACCCCTCTGACAGCCAGTCCCCAGTCTGATGTCACCCTGATCACTATAACTATCTCTGCATTTACAAATTAATTTCAAATGTTTGAACATGCATTATCCAATTAAGTTCACAATGCTTCAGCATTATGTGCAGTATTGCAATAATATAGTGTTCATTAATTACTATTTCTTCTGTCTTTTACAGAAGGAAGCTGAAGCATGGACAAGGAACCATGAAAGTCAGTGTCAAGTTCAGGAATAAAAACTCACTTGATTCTTCTGAGGTTCCTTTTTCCTCATTACTGTCTCTTGATCTCAGTGGTCTCAGAGGGCTCACATGGTCAGAACATATTCATTCTGCAGGTTGATACCACCTTTAGGTGCACTGTTGTACAGCCTGCAATGTACTGTAACTAAAGAAAAAACACTAAAAATACATGTAAGAGAGCACTTGTGACAAAAACATTATATATTGGAAATTTCCTTCTGTATCATACGAATTTTGGTTTTAATTATAAAGCAACACTGCTCTTGTTAATGCAGTCACGCTTTAAAAATTTTAACAATTAGTAAAATATTTGGAAAGTATTGCAAAATATTTGGAACCATATATTTTATTATTAAAAAAAAAAGGAAAATTCTTCAAGGTGTTTCAATAGACAACCATAATGGGTCTAAATATCAAAAATGTTAATAATTTCATTTTAATTTCTTCAAACAACCAACATTCAGAAAGAAAAATGGTCAAATAATAAACCAATGTAGATGCAGATCCTGGAAGGTATTTCTGCATTCTAAAAATTAGCTAAAATTCTCTCATGAAGACTGTATCATAGCAGATAGAAAGAACCTCAGCTCAATCACATGCAGCAACTTCTTTTATTTTGTAAAAATTAAAGGGATTATTAGGAAATATTTAGTATATTATGCACTAGAGGTCTATTATTCCCTATGACACCATTACAGTGCAATAACAGATTCTATGTCTGTAATTTTGTTTTTACATCTGAAAAGACTCTATTTTACTTAAGAAAGCAATTGGAAGTAAAAACAATTGCTCTTTCTGCTGCAAAGTCTTTTAACTACAGCTAACTATAAAATATTATTCTCTGGTTTAGTCTTTTTTTTTCCTTTTGATGATACCAGTACAACATCCCTCTTTGTCCATCAAAAAATAATTTAAATGGCCTGAAATGCTCAGTTTTTTCAGACTATATGCTACTGTTCTATTATTCCTGAACATTTTACAACAAACAGAGAAAAAAAGTACCTGGGCTTTCTGTCAGGATGTAGGAAAGCAGGCAGGAGTTCTGCCTCAGTCATTCCTGGGAGAAAATTAGGAGGGGTAGCTACAGTCATCTCTGGTGAACATTTTTAAGACAGCACAGATGCCTTGAAAATTTATGCTTTGTACTTTTTTTAGCAAAACCTTTAGTAGAACATGAGTTATTTATTTTTTTATTCTTTAAATCCTTATGGTTTTTGGTCAGGGTTGTCTGAATTTGTCATATTTTTTTTGTAATTTTATAAATCAATTCAATTTTGAAGAAATTGAAAAGTAAACATTTTTTGTGAATATGTTGTATATTCTTTTACTAGAAAAATGATGGCTGTCTTCCATCTTTAGCTTTTTCTCTGTTACAAGCAGATTGTAACTAAATCCAATTTACTGACCATCAGAGGGTTTAAAGGAGAAACATGTGCTTCTGAAATAAAGATATCAAAAACATCAATGAGAGAAAAATTCAGCATATATTACTCCTAATCCTAAATTATTAGTAGTGTATTTCTCTGCAAAATAAGGAATTGCTTTAGGAAATCTTGAGACTGCAACTACAGTTACTTCAATTTATTCTGCAGTATTGGTAGAGCTGCCTTATCCCAGAGCATGAGAGGTCAGCCTAAAGCATCAGCACCGTTTTGTGGTCTTATTACAAGAAATGGTGAATAGCTCAGGGAGTTGCTGATTGCCCTTTACTCCCACAGACTTCAGTTCTTCAGTACCTAATGGTTTTAATCTCTTCAGTCCTAATGTCTACAATTAAACTGCAAAATATTTTCCCCCTGAGTCCCATTGTTTTCTACCATTTGGCATTCATTGATTTCCTACCCTGCTACAATCTCCCTGATTTCCAGCTGAAATAAAACTGAGGGAGAATCGTGTTATTTTTATTTCCATGTTGGAGTTTTATGCTACCATCATTGGCAATGTCAGCACAGCTCTGGGAATAGTTAACAGCTGTTGCCAAAGAAGGAAGGGAGCACTGAGAAAACCGAACAAAAATTAAGAGACAGATATTTACAAAGCAAATGACATTTCTTACAGTCCTTAAGCTTATTAAAAACAAGTTCACACCAGAAACAAACTATAATTATTTATTAAAAGAAATAAGGAAAAGCATCAGATGAATAGTGAGCATCAGGCATGATTTGTGGGCAGCCTGATGACAAGCAGTATTGATAGTGGATAATTAACATTACTGAGCAAAAATCAGATCAAAAGAAGTGAGTATTTCAGAACAGTAATGTTCCTTTTTCTGATATTTAGAAAGCAAGAAATCGTATGGGATCATTCAGTAAGTTCACAGACATTAATAAGGACACAAAGTTCAGGCCTGTTCACAAACTATTTCCTTTTACAAATCTCCTTTAGCAGGTGTGATGTACAGAATGCCACAACATCACACTACCTCACATTTGGACTGATAACAGTAAAATCAATAACAAGAAAATCAATATTTATTTTCATATGACAGAAATCTTGGAATGAGCTTGGAAATTAGAGGGACTGTGAACCAGAAGCCCTTGACATACAGGAACCATCAATGGCAGCAGCATCTGTGCACAGGCATGAAGCATGGTTTAATGATTCCTTGCCAGTTAGTTATTTTGATAAAATTCATGCAAGAATACTCTGTTGGATGACGTTGACCATTGCTAACTCCTGAATGCTCTTTCTACCTATGCTCAGAGTATATTTGCAAAGCAATAAGCTTTACTCAGGAACAAACATTGATCAAGGAACAAGAGTATTTCAAACCCCAAATAAGCCCTTCTGGCAGTACCTAGCGTATCATGGTGCCAAAATTCACAGTTTTATCAATACATGAATGATCCATGCATATATACATTTTGGAAGAGGGCAGTCATAAAGTTTAGCTAGGAGGTAGTTCAGTATGGCTGATGGAGCTGTGCTTTGTCTGAAACTCCATCACAAGTCATTTTCAGGCTTCACTGACATTTGTTGAGCCCAAGCACATTATCACTGCTGTGAACCATTCTGGGAGGGATTGTACATGTCTCTCAACATGGTTGTCTTCCTTATTTTCTGCTGTCGATACCTCTTTGTTCTGTCACAAGATATTTTTTTTCTTATAATGGTGAGCAGGGAAAATGTATGCATTATGTCTATATAGACATATTATCATCCATCCTATATTCCACTTTTCTCTCTCTTTAAGGTTTGAGGAGCTTCTTTCCTTTTCAGTTTGGCTGTTCTAAGTAGTCTCATATTAGCATTTCTCACTTCCTCTTTAAATTTTCGTTCAAACACTTAACTGAAAGGTGCTCATTATTTTTTTATTTCAAGGTCTAGCCGGGTGTCAGAAATAAAAGGGAAATATCTACCAGCTCTGCAGCAGCAAAGCCAATTTATTCCTACAAATATGATTCTCAATCTCTATTTTCTCTTTTCAAGGTATTGAGACACCTATGTCATATAAATCCATCTTACTTCCACCAAGATTTTCTTATTGAGACAATGTTGCTGACTGTATGAATTAAATAAGCAAGGGAAACTTGGTCCACTGTGCATGAAGTAATTAGATCATCGTCTTGGGTTTTAAGACAACAAAATTAGCAAAAGAATCTGGTAGAGAATAAAGTTGATCAAAAAGTACAAATTCTTACAATATTTTGAAGTTTTGGAATAATGCAAATGTAAAGATTAATTTTTTTCTCTGCAGTCCTCCCAAAAATTCTTTCAGTTTGTTAGTTTGCTTGCTTTTTATTATATAAATAGTGCTGATAGACTTGTTCAGAGAATTTGACTGCAAGGAGATGGCAAATGAAAAATATTCTCCCTGAGGTGAGTGATGAGCTTCAAAAATGGGTACTGTGAAGCACATATTTCATGAACATTACTCCTCTTCCCTTTTCTGGAAACTGCATGATCTTTGCCTTTTATAAAAGCTATGTGGTCTCATGACCTCAAGAACTGTGACAGATACTTTTATGCTCTGTCTTTTAAGGAGAATGCCTTAAAAATTAAGTATTAAACCAGGCATCTTGTTTAAGTATTAAACCAGAAAGACACATAAAGAAAATCTAATGAAGAACCAGAGAGATAGAAGCCAAGTACCTCCTGGAAAAAATGGAATAATAGCAGTGAAAAAGACTTACCAACTTGTATTCTGAAAGATCAACACACACACGTTGGTGTAACTGAAATGTAAATGACAAGGACTATTACTGCCATCAGTTTTGTAAATTCAAATTAGATTCAGTTCTTTGGTTTCACAATTTAGGGATTGAAGTCTTTTAAACATAAAAGCAGCTATTCACATCTCTAACCATTTTAATACTTAGTTTTGCCATTGATTCAGGAATACTTACATTTTACTTCTGTCTACTGTCTCTTAATTGCTTTGCTTTGGTTACCTGGCAATCTTCCTGCTTCATTTAACTATTCCAGACTCAAGAAATTAAAATTAAATAAATCCCCAAATACAGTATTTTATTATAATAATTGATGGTGGTAACTGTAATAATTATGTCTATATTGATAATAATAGAATGAGGATTATAACCTGCTTTAATTTATATTGTTTTATACTTGTTTCTATTCAGTCTGCCTGAAGAAGAAATATATTGTTTGGCTGGTTTTGCTGTTGAACAAGTGGGGTAGATGCTTAGTCAGAAATGTCTTTCTTCTAGTCTCTACAACAAAAATCTTCTGACTTTAATGACTAAGATTCACTCCAGCTCTGCCTGTATCCCATGGCTGGTGACTGCTGATGATGCTGACAGCCATTCCTTTCTGTTTCTGAAAGCCTCCTTGCCATAGAGGAGCTTCAGCTGAAGCTGCCACTGACCTAGTTGAAGCCCATCATGGTCACACAAAGGTGCCACTTTTCTTTTGAGTCCAAGAAACTTAAATAATCTTTATTTGCTCCCTGCAGTTTCCAATTTCCTGTTAAATATCACACTGTCCTTTTTGTACTATCCATAAGAACTCAGGCAGTCGCAAGCATATATTTTATTTAGGTTTCTCAGTCACTTTGCATTAAGATTGACAAACCACTATTGATGCTTAATACACCACAATTAGTGTGTATGGTTGATAACTGTCCTTCTCTTTATATTTTTATTTCCTGGGGCTTTTTTTCTTTAAATGTTTTCCTCTGTCTGCTTTCTATATCTCCTTTAATACTGAAATATTTTTCACTAAGCTTCATTGGGAAAACTCATCATTCTAAAAACATTTCAGATGAATTAGCCTAATTTACTAAAAGTATAGCAACCTTCCCAAAATTAACTATCAGCTTTTCTTTTTCTTCTAAAAAAGAAAAACAGATAAAACAATCTTTTAAGACTTTACAGTATTCTGTAAAGATAAAATGCACCTGGAGCAAACAGTCATTAAAACACAGATTATTTTGAAGTCATAAATGTATAGTCCATACATACTATATATCTGACCTTCATTCTTTAAATATCAATGTCAATATTGTGTTATTGCATATTTACATATACATTGCATATTTATATATATTTATATTGCATAATTTTTATATACATAACATGAATAACAAAAAAGCTGAGTAATTTCAAACATGCAGCTCTTTAGAATGGACTTTTTCTTACTTTTTCTTACATTACACTTTTGTTCAGGTAACGCTTTTGGTCCCTTACTGAGTCCCACACGAATTATCACTATTATAAAATGAAGTTCACAGTCGTTGTACAATTACACAGACATCAAAGTGTTAACTATATTGTTCTTCACACAATGACTCTTCAAAATCAGCCTGCTTGTAAGTACACACATATATATTTCCCACCATATGCACACTTGAAAAAATATTTCTCTACTTCCAGAATTCAACTGCTAGAAAAGCTGTTGTCAGTTTGAAAGCTTTACTTTTTTACTTTTAAGGATGTTTTGCTTTCTTGTTTTCTCACATCACCTCTGACTGCTACATTCTGCTGTAGCATACAGCACACAGACTGCTACTCTCTACATTCATCATAGTCCACATTCTGTTAATGTGATTCAAAAGAAAAGTTTAATAGGTATCAGTGAGCAGCTTTTCACCTTGTGTTTAAAAATGAGATAACCTAGAACTGATTAACAATATGATACCTTTTTTCTTTTGTATGCTCCAGATGATGCAAAAAAATGAAGCAATCCTTTAAACATTTTTGGAATTTTTTTTTCTGAAAATATTTTTGAAACTAAAAGCTACCCTCTCTTCAGTGGGTTTCCAAATATTGAATTTTCTGCCAAGTCTTCATGCCTGAAGTATAGCTACTCTGTTCTTAAAAAGAGGAACATCTGAGTTGTCATAAGGCATTTGTCATTCTTTGGCTTATTTGCTGAAGTTCTGTTAGTATTTTTCCTGATTTTTTCTTTTTTGTTTTGCTTTCTTCAGGGCTGAGAATGACAGGAATGCAACAAAGGGGGAAAAAAGGCATCTCTGTAGCCAAGATGCTCAGATGAATGCCCAAGGATGGGTCAACTGTGAGCAACACAGGAAAAAAAAAAACTAATGAAAAAAAAAAAACCACAAAACCCAGAACTACCAAACCCAACAAAAAACCAACTAAACAAAAACAAACAAGAAACCCCAAACCCAAAACCAAAACACAAAACCAAAACCAACCAACCAACCAAACTCCAAAAACCATAGAAAATAAATTTCCAACCCCTCCATCCCCCCAGTTTTCATAATATGAAGCATGAAACCTTTGCTGCACACAGACTGCACACAGCAGCTGACATGTACAGCAGTATCAGGAAAGTACTCTATCACTATAATTTGTTTTGCTTAAATCTCTAAGTGTGTTGAAAACCGTCCGGCTGTATACAGGATCACATTTTGAACAGACAACTCTGAAAGTTACAGACAAGGGAGTATTTTAGAACTTTTGGGACATGAGCTGCTGTGCTTATGAAAAGCCTACCCTCTAGAGCACTGTTTACTGGCCTTTCAAATAATCATCAAGTATCATAAGCTGCTCTAATTGGATTCTAGGAAGTAATTCACAATAGAAAAATATTGCTACATTTTTCTGTAATTAATGATTTATAAAACAGACAGCAGCTTCTCTATATTTGTTTGTTATTCAGCAATCTACTTGGTCAATAATTATTGACCATGTTTTTTCCATGGTTAAAATTTGTGCAAATATATATTCCTTCAAATTCCAGGTGTTTTGAGCGATCGTACATGACAAGTTTATGTGTTGTGAATGAACATGTCTGACTCATGTAATCAGGTTTTCAGTATAAATAAATTTGAATTCAAATTAAAAATGCTTTTCCCTTAGAATTGTACCATTTATTTCATATTTTTTTATTCACAGTGTTGGTCTGGATTGGGCTACCAGTTCTTTCCTGGTTTGTTGTTCAATTATAGTGACTTTCCTTCTCTTCAGGGTCCACCACTTCTAACTAACACAGGAAAAAATAAACAGGCAGAACTGAGTTCTTGCCTTCTCTAGAACTTAAAAGTGCCTCCTCTCTTTCATTTAGTTCAAATCTAACTTCCTCAGACTTACTCAGTCATGTACTGTAATCACATTTAGCTCTGCAGAGAGATCCTCATTTACTCATCCCTTTGAGTGTTTGAGGCAGTCCCAGTGAGTATCTCTTCTGTCTGAAATTATTACTTTCTTAGATACATGCATGTGTCAATTCCTATGTAAAAAATCCCAAAGATTTAACAGGATTTTAAATACTACCAGTATAGGGGGCCAGATGAAGATGGTTGAGCAGATCAGTTTTCAGAAGAAATTACTGCTGTATTTGATCCCTTTCACAAGTCAGCAAATGTGTGTTTGAAAAGCCTACAATTATGTCTTAAGAAGACATTAGAGATAAAAGTAGAGCAGGAGATAGAATTGTCCAATGAAGAACTGAAAATATCAAGGCAGCATAGGGCAGAGAGAGAAAAGGCAGAGGTGTAAAGAAGAGCACAGAGGCATTCAAGATTCAGCTACACGGCAGTAAAACATTGCCACAGAATTTCAACAAGAAGAGAGGGAATCTAGAAAGAACCAAGGTAACAAGATTGCTTTTACTACAGAACACCTAACTGTGTATGGGATGTAATCCCAAGGAGCACTGCTAATCACATTGATGGGATGTGTGTGGGGCCAGCAGTGCCCTGCTTCATTACGTTCATATGGCACCTGTCAGTAGAGTTGTATGTGTGCAAGTGCTGACAAAATAAGAATACAACTTGGCCATATGGCTTGCATTCCATCACAATGCTGCCTTCGATCAGCCTGGGTGGAAGAAAACTTGTCATTGCATCCTCTTGTCCATCCATCTGACAACACTAATTCCCTGCCATTCAAATCTGTCTTGTCCCCAGCCTGACTTCCCAGCTGTGTACTGACACAGTACACGTGTTTCTTATGCTGCTGCTCTTCCTGGAGATGACTCGTTTCTTCTGGCCTTCCTTAGACTTTCTGCTTCTTCACCAGCAGCTCTAGCTGTCTCTTTCTGTCCCCCTGTGCTTTATTCCCTTCAGTAATATTCCATTCATGCTGTTTGCATCTCTTTGGGGAGAACAGGATTCATACAAAAATGATCCAGTCCTCTTTAGGCTGTCTCCCAAATTGCTTATTTACATATGCTTGAGAGAGTGCATCTTCCCCAGTTCAGTCATTTCCTGACCTCAGCAATTCCATCATTCAGTCACACACATGGGAAGATGAGGGCTGAAGGGGTTTTTACTGCATTGTTCAGGTCTGCTTGGCACAGAATCAGTTTTACTGTATTTTGTGAAACTGCCAGGCATCTTGCAACCCATTTTTAATTAAAGGAAGAGCTTTGATTAAAGACAAGCAAGTCTGGCAGCCAGTCCTTAAAAAAAAGAAAATCCCAAAATCTCAGTCTCCCAACTTTTTTTAGTGCTCTGGGTATATCATTCAAGCCTCCATCACAAGGATTATGTGCAAACATGAAAGCAAGAGCCAATTTAAAATATCAACAAAAGTGGCATTTCTCACACTGTGACCAGTCAAACCACAAGCACTTCCTAGCTCACATCAAAGATAACTTTAAAAATTGCTCAGATGATAAGACCAATATTTTTGCCGCATTCCCTAGGACTAAACAAACCTACTTCCATCAGGATTAATCAGTATTAAAAGTCTGCTTGGTTTAATCTATCTTGTGCGCTTCTGGCAAAGATAACCATACCCATAATCAGCCTAAAGGTCAGATCATGGAAAAGGCAGTATTTATTTACCTCTGGGCTACTGACAACATCACTTACTGCATTTTTTCTATCTCCAGTAGTGGCTTTGTCTTGTCAGTCACTAAATGGAAGCTATTAGGAGCAGTAGAAAACTATGCTTCATTTACAAAAATTGAAGAAATGCATGAATAATGACAGATGATGGTAGATGTTACCTTCAAATGCATTTATTAGGTACATTTCAATAGTATATTCACTTCAGATATTTGGAGTAAATCTTAGAACTCGCCTCACCAAAAAACTAGATCATAACATATAGCAACACAGTGCAGTTTTCAAAGTATGTTGACTCACGATCAGTTCAAAAGTTCTAATTTTCTTTTAAAACAGTGTTTCTGAAATTACGAGCCAACAAATATCAATGGAACAGACCCATATCCTTACCTTTGAATCTGACAACTAGAAGGTAGCATTCTTCTTCTTACCATGCAGACTTTATACATAGAGATATATAGATAGATATAGATATAGATTATATAGACATAGGTAGAGGTACTTATATCTATTCATTTATCTGTGTAATTTTGTCTATAGATACGCTATGTAGGAAAACTATTGGTAAAATAGATCTAGAAATATTTAAACAGGTCTAGGTCAGAAATAGATCTAGATAAAATAACCAGATGGATAAATAACTGGAAGTTTATTTATAAATCTCTATAGTAAATTATTTAAAATTACAGAAGTCTGGGTCCTTTCACAGTCTAAGATTTGGATGCAATTTAACACTTAGGAGAAGGCAGAGAGTACTGACCATAACACATTGATACCATCAGTTTTGTGACCTTGATTTTTCTAAGGTTATTGAGTTATATGTAGTAGCTAATTTGTTTTTCTAAAGTGAAAAGTTAATTAATCAGATTCAGGCCGAATCTTTCTCCCACTTAGATACATCAAGTTCTGTAAACATTTCTGAGCAAAATTTCACATTAAAAAACAACACTTGATTTCACAAGTGTTTATTACTCCTTACTTAGAGTAAGAATTGTCTCTACAAAGAAGCCAAACTTTTTATAAACAAATATATATGTTTCCTTCGGATCTGACATCTCTAGAAGCAGTTAACCTGCTACAACATGAACATTGATAATGTGATTCACTCTGGACTCATAACTAATTTAAACTAAATTTTGAGTGGAATCAAGGTCAAAAAATAATTTAAATGTCATATAACTGAGCAAGAATATTACTTATTTCTGAAATAAAATCTGTAAAATAGTGGAGGAGGTGGTTAAAACACTTTTAGTTTTTTTTTTCAAAGTCTGGAGCTAGTGAAGTATTTGAATTCATAAAATCCTGGCTATTTTGGCAGATTCACAACCACTAGAAACTTATGTTTTACTTCAGTGGGGGTAGGAAATTATATAATAAATTGTTACATCATCTTTCAAAACTATTTCAAAAATATTTCAATGCATATGCCATTAATAATAATATCTCCTCTTTAAAGGACCCTGACTAACTAGAGACATCAGCCTATTAATATTGTGAAATTAAATGTTGTGAGTTTGAGCAGTTAACAGGTGGACTAATTAAAGATCAAATTGTTTCTCTAGTATCATTGAAAATGGATCTAACTTTACAAAGGTAATCATATATTGGCAGTGTTGGTGAACTGCACTTCCCAAAGTGATAAACAGGAAGGAAAATTAATCATAAAATCATAGAGTGTTAAGGGATTGGAATCTTATGGGAATGGAGTAGCCCTTAAGCATCATCTAGTCCCAACCACACCCTGTTATGGGTAGAGACATCTCCCACCAGAGCAGGTTGCTCACGGCTTTTTCCGATGTGGCTGTGAACATTTCCAGGCTTGGGACACACAAAACCTTCCTGGGCAGCCTGTTCCAGTATCTCACCACCTCCAAAGTAAAGAATTTCTTCCTAATATCTAACCTAAACTTCCCCTCTTTCAATTTGTACCCATTATTCCTTGATCTAACACTACAATTCCTGATGAAGTCCCTCTCCGGCGTCTCTGTAGGCCCCCTTCAGATATTGGAAGGTTGCTCCAAGGTTTCCACACAAGCTTCTCTTCTCTGGGTTAAACAGACCCAACTTTCTCAGGCTGTTTTTATGCAAGGTGCTCCAGCACTTTTATCTTTTCCCTGACCTCCTCTGGACTTGCTTCAACCGTTCCATGCCCTTCTTATGCTGAGGGCACCAGAACTGTACCCCGTACTCCAGGTGGGGTCTCATCAGAGCACAACAGAGGGTGAGAATCCACCCTTTGAACTGCTGACCTCATTCCTTTCAATGCAAGCAAGGATTTAATTACCTTGCTCTGCTGTGAGCTCGCACCGCTGGCTTTGGGTGAGTTTTTAATCAACCATCATCCCCAAGTCTTGCTCTGCAGGGCTGCTCTCTGTCAGTTTCCACCAAACATGTAAGTGTGCCTGGGATTGCCACGGCCCAGGTTTAGGATCTTGTACTTCACTTTGTTGAACTTCACAAGGTTTGCACAGGTCCACCTCTCAAGACTGTTAGGTCCCTCTGGATGGCCTCCATTCCCTCCAGCATGGTGTCTGCACCACAAAGCTTGGTGTCATCAGCAAAACTGATGAGGGTGCACTCAATCCCACTGTCCATGTTGCCAAAAAAGGTGCTGAACAGGAAGGGCTCCAGTACTGACCTCTGAGGGACATCACTTCTCACCAGTTTCCACAGGGACGATGAGCCATTACCACAATGGGATAGGTACAGTGAAGTGCCTGCAGAGAAAATGCAAGTGTAAACAAACAATAGACATTACATTGTATGTATAAATCAGAGGGGTGATTCCTATACACTGGAAAAGTGTACAGCAAAAGAGAAGGGATCAAATTAATTTTTCAGCTTCAATTACCAGAGGTGGCCGGGTCACATAAGGTTGACAACACTTGTGTGATGTTACACAGGTCAGCATTCTCTGTATACTCTTATGCACTGAATCTACTGCAGTGACCGGCAGTCATTTGTCCAAGCCAGGGGAAAGGCAGCTTGCTATAGTTGTCTGTCTGTCTGTTATGAAGATGCCATGATTTCTAGTACTTGTAAGGCCTTCAAATAATCTGTATTGAGATAAGGGAAACAGCAGAATCCAACAGAAAAACAATAAAGTGAAAAGCTTATCCAAAGAGCTATTTGCCTTTTTTTTCTTTTTCTTTTTCTTTTTCTTTTTCTTTTTCTTTTTCTTTTTCTTTTTCTTTTTCTTTTTCTTTTTCTTTTTCTTTTTCTTTTTCTTTTTCTTTTTCTTTTTCTTTTTCTTTTTCTTTTGCTTTTTCTTTTTTCTTTTGCTTTTTCCTTTTCTTTTGCTTTTTCTATTGCTTTTTCTTTTGCTTTTTCCTTTGCTTTTTCCTTTTTCCTTTTTTTCTTTTTCTTCTGAAACCTAACAACCTCTAAGAAAGGGTGAAAGTGTAGTAGGGATATGGAAGGGAGAAAAAGGCCAGAATGACGAGGCTGCTGGTCCTGCTGTCGGAGGGGTTGGAATCAGAGACCAAGGATGGGTGACTGAGGAGAGGAAATTAAGGTATGGACTTTGGCGGAGCAGGCACTGAACCAGTGCTCAGCTGCAGCAGCACATGACCTATAGCAGCACATCAGCAGTCGAAGATGCAGCTTAGAGCTTCTGAGAAGGAAGGTCTAGGCTTTATTCATGACTATTTAAGTCCCAGAAGGTTGGTTCTGCAAATTGTAATTTCACTGCTGTTTAATATTCATTAATGTTTAAAGCAATGACAAGGACTATGTACATATTATAAATATATAGATTAAGATAGAGAATCTTTTATGTCTATTAATTTCCTTCCCCAAGGACATAAAACCCAATTTTTAATGCCTAATGTTCCTGAATACATGGAAATCACATTAACAATTTCAAAAGGGCTTCAACATTAAATAAGTTTAGAGAAGTTTTAGTTTCTCTGTATTGCCATAAGTCCTTGTTAAGGAAAAAAAAAGGAAAAAAATACGAAAGTTCATTTCATTTGGTTTTCCTAACATTTCTTTTCTTATGCAAGAATATATTTATTCTTCTTTTACCATGCTGTATCTTCCACACTGATTAGAAGTGCACAGTAATACAATATAATAAACTTTTATTTAAATAAATACATGCATAGATAATAACAATTTCATTATCTATATATAAATAATATATAATCTACAATATTTCCAGCATATAGCACACAACAAAGATAAATATGAAAATATTCTTTTGCTGTACTTGTATTTAAGGAAAGTCTGCTTCACACTTTTGGCTAAACGTTGATTCCTCATTTGACTTCTAGTTGCTATTCCTACTAATCAATAGGTTCTTGCACGCATTTCTGACTCTTTGCTAAGTGCATAACAGGGTAATACATGAACTAGCTTTATATACCCTGAGTAATCTGTGATGTTTTCTGAGCACACTGTTCCTCTTCTGTTTCTTTTCTGTGGAGTACCATTCTGCTAGAAAAAAAGAAAGTTTAAAGCAAAAAAAAAAATTAATAAAAACCAAAAAGCCAGAAGTGAATACATTGGTTCTGCTTGGGATGGAGTTAATTGTTTTCATATTAGCCCATATGGTGCTGTGTTCTGGATTTGTGACTAAACCAGTATTGATAAAGCACCAATATTTTGGCTACTGCTGAGCAGCGCTTACAAAGCATCAATATTTTCTCTTTTTTCCCACCCAACCTTACAGTGAGGAAGCTGGGAAAACACAAGGTTTTGGGAAAGCTCACAACCAGGACAGCTTATATGAATGGCCAAAGGGACATCCTGACACCCTATACCATATGATGCTGGGCTCAGCAAAAAAATCTCAGGGAAAAGATCAGGGAGGAGAGATATTTGTGGTTATGTTGTTTGTCTTCCCAAGTAACCTTTATACAAGCTTCTTCAGGAATTTGTCAGCAACCATGTGTATCTTGACTTTTAATGATACATTTCTAAGACTGCATCTGGACCTTGGCTAAAACTCGTCTAATGTCCATGGGTATGGGGATAAAATTACCTGGTGATGAAAAATAATCAATAATTTCCCTGTTTTGCTTTGCTTCCATGTGCAGTTTCCTTTCACTTGTTATTTTTTTCACTGTCTTTATCTATAACCAAAAGTTTTCAGGTTTTCCTCTTCCAATTCTCTCCACCATCCTGCTTAAGGGCAAGTTAGTGGGAAGCAGCTGTGATAGTCAGCCCACCACACAAGATAGCATTAATAGGGCTGATGGATATTTATGGTTTGGCATCTTAGAGTTCATTTATACTTGTCATAGCCAGGCCAAAACAAGTGCTCTAATTTGCACTAAAAATTACCGCATGTGGTTATGCCACTATGTCAACTATACTCCTCCAGGCTGTGCAATTGAAACTTCATTTAAAATGTGTGTTTCACTCCATGTTTTTGAAATGGGGATAACAACCTGGCAAACTGTTAAAGCTGTCTAATTTAGGCATTACCATCCGTCATTATAGAGGTCTTTCTTAACAAAACTATATCCTTGTTAAAATACTCCTAGCAAAACTAGTGAAACTGTGAGCTTACAGAATGAGATGGTTCAGGAATACTACCTGGAAATCAGAAGCAAACTTCTGTTAGGAAAAGGAGATGTATAGTAGAACCACCAGATTAAGAGTTTCCAAACACAAGTGTTGGAATAAATTAGGCAAGGCTATTTTCTTCATGCAGGGAAAGCCGAATCTTTATTCACGTCACTTATTTTGTACAGTTTTCACAGACCTCTGTGCAACATCTGTTGGCTGGTGGTTTTCTTGCTACTTCATTTATTGGTCAAAAGGTGATTTGTATGTGTTAAGGTTCAAGCTGTTTACATTTTTCTTTTGTGGGTTCTCATGGAACAAATCTAATGTTTATGCAGGTTATGCACTTATTTTTCACCCAATAATAGGTTGTTATGTTAATGAGCTATTCATACCAAGATTGTTTTCACATGGGAACTTGCAAAGTGCTAACTGCACTTGGAAGAAATGACAAGCTATCTATTGATTTAACAGAGCAGACCTGATTTTACAAGGCCTTTCTTTTGTAATTTTTCTAGCTGTCTGCAACACATGGGTTATCTGTATAATATTGAAGTATTACACAATTTTCTCTCTCTCAGCTGAAGAAATAAAGAACTCTTCATTCTATCCTAACAGATCTCATGGTATGTAGCAGATTCTGAAATATTAATTTGTGAAGATGGTACAGCCGCATATTACAGGAAATTAGTGTGATAAGAAGCTTGACAAAGAAAATGTAAATTTATGTATGCAATTTTTGTGGTCATCACTTTCCAAAAAAAGTGCAGAAATAATAGTGCTCTGCTATTACAAGGCCCTTTTCAATGATCAGAACAAGTTTTTTAGTTGCTTTATAAATTGCGTAATAATGATCTTAGCTTGATAGTGATGCCAGTTAATTATTCAATGATTAACTAAGTTATAGTCAAAATTTTGAGCAAAAATTGGCAATATTTGGAGCTCTCATGTGCTACATCCAGAGTAGTCACTGACTCAAAGCTCTCCATATCTGTGTAATAATTTCACACAGATGATCCTAAGATGCTTCTTTAAATGAAGAGCTGTTGACTACAGATGGTTAAACCAAACAGTGCAAACATGTCCAAGCAAGAAAAAGAAACAATGAAGGCTGCTTATCACACAGTGCTCAATTTGTGCTGAGGTTATGTATCCTCTTGTCAAGTGTTCAAATAATATAATTGAGAGTGAATGTGACATTTCTGTCCACAGACCTCCCAAGAGAAGTAAGTAACACCTATTTCTGGCTGACAAGATTATCTCACCTATTCTGAGCTTAAACATGGTTTTAACAGCTTTTTTTGCAATGTCTAGGTCAGTAAGGTAAACTACTCTTTACCCTTATCTGCAGGGACTGAAAGACATTTTAACTGGCTGCATAACCTCTATAGTCAGAGAACTTGAATAAAAGTAGAGCACTCTTGGAAAAAGCATGTTAATATCTGTAGTCCTCAGTCCATAGAAGTTCTTCCCACTTTCTGACCCCCTAAACCAGTAACATAAACTACATTGCAGTGGTTTACCAGTTGATTTGTTTATTTGCTTGTCAAGGAAAGTGTTAACTAATAGAACTCAGGTATAAACTTGGTAGAGATAGAAAACCAGGCTAGAAACCTAACCTCACACCCTAATTGGTGTGAGTATCTTTATGGGGATAATGTTCAGGAGCATCATTGCTCCCAGGGGAAAAATTCCTCCTCTCAGGTTATTAACAAAGCAATAAATGTATTGCTTCTTAGTTAATAAACAACATTAATATGTTGTTTATATATTGGTTTTTAATGATACGTTCCAAAGCTTGCATGTTGACCTGGTCTTGAAATTTTTCCATGTCTGTGGGTACACATACCAGGTAGAATCTAATTTCAGAAAGCTGAGAATTAAGTGGTGAAGAGAGTCTAAAGATCAGGGATAGAATTGCAACCAAGACTAAATTGTATAGATGCTATATAATAAACGGAGATAATACTATTTTTTTGTCCATTGTGACACACTGAGACATTCTGCCTTGATACAAAAAAAATGTATCATTAGCAAAAAGTTCTATATTATATTTTTGTTCTGTGCTTGCAAGGATACCCATTGTCACATGGAATAAACTTCACAAATTTTGAGATTGAATTTTATAGCAAAATTAAAATTTTTTCACACATACAAAAAAATAATCATGGGCACAGTTTGTTTTATTGCATTCTAATCCAGTAAAAAGTTTGTCAAACTCTGTAATTTATTTTTTATTTAATGTCAATATGGTCACCATTTTTAAAATTTCCTGACCCATATTCAAGAGCATCACAAGCAGCTCCTGAATCACTGACAACTAAATACAATCATGACTGCAGCATTCTACTAAGACATCTTTACTTTCATTCAAATGGATATATAGCAATTGCACTCAAAGAAAACTAGTAAATATTAAATTTATCCTTCTGCAACATGCTTCTGTACTCAAGATGAAAAAAGAAAGTATAAATATTCCAACAAATAAGTATTTCCAAAAGATTTAAATTCTTTATAACATTTTCAGAATCTTTGATAAATGTCAGGGAGACATGAAGATTGTATTGATTCAGAAAGTAATTTGGGATACTCTACAGCAAAATCATGCTAGCCTGTGGTGAGCCCAAGTATTTTCTGCAACACAAGTGTCTATTAAAAGTGTTTAAATTTACCATTTAAAAAAACAATAACAAAAACAGACTGCACTGTAAAGGTTTTGTTCTATATGATATAGAGGAACTTCAATGTTTCAGACACTTTGTTTTAAATTTGATGGAGTCAACAGGCAGCATCAGTTTGTTAGTAATTACAATCTTGGATTAGTTCTAAAACTAACTTTGTAGGAGAGTAATTTCAGAGCCAACAGCATCAAGTATCATGTCAGAAACATTCTTTGTGAGCTGCTGTTCTCTATCAACTGTCATTAGTGAAAAGTATGAATTTGATCAAACTTTAAAACATCCAAGTGGCACTGAGTCTGTTCAAACAACAAACAGCTTCTCAAGAATTATCTGTAGAAATACACATATCAACTCATATTTTAGTTTCTACTTTCTTCCAAGCAAAAATCATATTTTGATAATCTAATCCTAATTAAAACCAGAATATTCTATCTATGCATCATCCAAATAAAAACCAAAATTTCCAGGGTTTTTTTGTGAACATTAGAATCTCTCCCTTTAATTTAAAAATATTAAAGGAATTACTGCTGAAATAGACAAATGTAGCAGTAGATAAGATAAACAGATATTTGTGAAACCCCTCTCCTAACAAAGGAGTGGCAATAAAAAATGGGAAAAAAACCTTGGTGGTTATTATTATTATTTTTTTTTTTATTGAATAACTAAATTACATTTGGAATGGGTGTCCCTTTATCTGAAGCACAGAATTTTACAGATGTCTTCCTAAATAACCCTCTACTGATATAACTGCTAGATTAAAAATCAATTTTCACCCATTTTCATAAAGAACTATCTTTAATTAAAGAATAAATCAGAGGCATTTGGGAGATAAACATATCAATAAACTCTGCTGAAGGTAAAAATATTTTCCATACTTTTTCAGTTTTCTAAAGAGACAAAAGCATTTTCATACTATATATTGTCATTAACATCTACTGTCTTTGATCTTTACTGAAGTATTAGAAGACTGAATGATATAAGTATTTTTCATATGAGGATTACTTTCCCTTTAGAATGGTTGAGAAATGGTGTTCACCAAGTTTTAAATGTGCCAAATAATAATGGTTTTGCAAATCCCTTGGGAACTAGTTCTAGTTTGGGAATTCTCACTGCTAATGCCAACTTTTTTTTTCTCACTGCAAAATTTTAATTGGATGATTTATCCACACTACCACGTGTAGAAAAAAATTTCTTTTCCATTTAAATAAGTATCAGGTAATAAATATTTCTTTTTATGGCAGTGTGGATGATCACACTTCTAAAAAAGAAAAATCACCAAAGAAGTTGCATAAAGGAATAATCTATTGATAACCAAACATCAAAAGCAGAAACTATACTAGAATTACACAGTCTGTCCTATGTCTGATCCTTTAAAAGCCTTTAGTCAGGTAGCCCTGTCTATCTCAAACTTCAGTCTCTTCTTCAGACTTCCCAAGATCCATAAATTGCCTGCTTAAAGATCTCATATCCACTCAGGTGAGCTTGGATGAGCTTTACAGTAGCCCAAAGTCTATCAAAAAGAAAGTAAAACATTGAAAGTAGAATCACCAGGGACTCAACTAAATTATTCTCTTTCCATTCACAATCTCCCTATGTTCATATTTTTCTTCTAGATTCATGGCAGCCTCCTAAGTCCTCGGCACATGGGAGGTCAAAGGCTATCTCTGGAAAAAGTGTGATTGTACAGGAAGATGAGGAAGAGACCAGAAGGATGCTGGAGGATGAAAGCATGCTTCCTCTTCAGTTGTGTGAATGTGCTTACCTTTCACTACCTGTTCTATAATTGTTACAGGAATAGCCACTTTATACTAGTATTTTATTTTCTGTGCCCTTTAACAAACTTTATTTAGCAAACTTTCACAAGGCTCATGTGATGCTTTTAAGCCTTTTGCTGACTTCTTGAAGTGAATCACTTGGACTTCATTTTATGCACCTTCTTTCTTATTACAAATGCATTATTTCTTCAAGTAATCACCTCTCATCCTTTCCTAAGCCTCTTAGGTTCCTGTTGATTTAATCCCTGATTTCTGTGGATATCACTTTTCCATTCAGTAAAAAGCGAATTATTTTCTTAAAACAAATGCATTTATTACAGGTTTCTACAGGTTGACACGAGAAAAAGAGAAAAATAAACTAAGAATATTAATTGCTAAGGATTAGTTTTTATAAAATAATTCTTTGTTTGAAAAGATGCCGTAAAATACAGATCCATAAGTACAGGAAAATTGTCAGCACACCAAGAATACTTTGGGTGCAGGTTTTTTCAGGTAAGATAGATCAATGTCTGCAGATGTAACCTAAAGGAGACAGTTTCTTCAAAAACAAAACGTTTTCTCTTCCTTATTATGAGGAAAGGAAAAGAGGGAGAAAGGACCTCTAGCATTTTCTACCTACCAGTGGGAGACATTTCGTATAAAACATCAAAGACAATAAAGTCTTCAGTACATTTACAGAGTCTCTTGCTTTTTCCTCTGGGGAAAAAAAACCAAAACCCTACAATTCCAGAATTTTCATTTTATTTTGCATAAAACTCACTAAATTGTATTTCTAAGTCTTCCTTATATTTCAACCTTTTTGAATTATCCTCCTGGGATACTATTATTTCCAACCAGAAACAAGATTTTCATACACTGTGGACATTTTCTGGTGTTTTCTAAGTAAAATATTCCCTTCTTATTTTCCCTACCACAAAATATGACTTTAATCCTGTCTGGGCTGTCTAGCTTTCCTTTTTTCTGGCATGATTCCAATCCATACTTTTACAGCAGATTTCCACAGCTGCTATATCTTTGTTCTAATTCTGATTTATTTTTTTTTTTATTTCTTATGTATTCTACCGAGATTTTTATGATATTTCAACATCTAGAAAAGGTT
Source organism: Geospiza fortis (assembly GCF_000277835.1). Taxonomy (NCBI): domain Eukaryota; kingdom Metazoa; phylum Chordata; class Aves; order Passeriformes; family Thraupidae; genus Geospiza; species Geospiza fortis. The sequence continues at coordinate 221,755 of NW_005054565.1, read as the reverse complement.
ATATAAAGTAGCAATTACTTAACTCTGGGCAGAAAATAGGTATCATATGCAGAGATATACAGAATTTCATTGTTAAGCAGTAATCAGATAGCTTACAGATGTTATGTATCATTTCATGCCATGCTGCAGAGGTAAGGAAAAAAAAAAAGGAAAAACTAAATGAAACAAGGATTTTTCATTTTGTATATTTCTGTATATAATAATGTACCTGAACAAATGAGGCCCATAATTTAGAGAAAATGCAATCTTCAGATCTCATGCAAAACTGTAAATAACCTCAAAACAAGATAACGCCTTTTTATGAAAACATTGGTGTCACAAGCAAAAAAGACAGTAACTAGAAGACCACCAGAAATACAAGTAAAAATCCAGCTTACACACTTCATGTTGGATCCAGTTTTTATGCATTTTGTACCTGATGCTTACAGATCTAAATGGCATAATTGATTTTAATCTTCAAAAAGACATAAGAACATCTGACAACATTAAGTCTACCTGTAGCATGAGCAGTTTTAAATGGCCAGCAAAATAATACATGGAAAGATATTAAATAGCTGAATGAAATTTTATAGCCCATATTGGGCAGGAAGTCAGACTATATGATCATAATGGCTGCTCTGAGACCAAAATTTACAAATCTAAGAAAAAATAAAATTATTGGTTTGGGCACGTAAAAAACTCTCAAGACTGATAAAAGGTAGAAAATGCAAAAGTAATTTCAAAATAAATGGTTTTCTAAGTATTTCAAACTCTTTTGGAAATCTAAACTAAATATCACATCAAATCACCATAATTGATCTTGTTATCTTACCCTAAAGAAAACAGATACTTCTAAAGACAGGTCCAGAACCTTTTGTAGGGACTATTGTTTTGTATTCTTCCACCTCTAAAACTGTCCACTGACAAAAGGGAGTTATATATGAGAGTGAAAAAAACCTGTAGCCTGAGGAAGATACTGAAATATAAAAATGTTGACTTCCAGCATTACACTGCTAGAGGTGAATAATGTACATTCTTTTGGAAATAATTATTTTTGGTTTGCTGTTTTTGATGTCTTATATTCTCAGGATCTTTTTAGAAATGTACCATGAAACACAGATAAGTTTTTGGGGGGTTTTTCCAGTTATTAACAATTCTGTACTTGGAAGATGAGGTTTGCCTGAAATACAAAGCTAAAAAAATAGATTGATAGCTGTTCAAAGCTGCTGAGAGCTTTGTATTGCTAAAATAAGATCTAATTTTTATGATTTGAAGTATATTTCAATGCAGCTACATTCAGAGCCCAAAGCAATAAACCTTGGAGTATTTTCTGCACTCTCCCAAAACATGATTTCCTGCCCTGTAGTCACATATCAGACTTAGCACAAGCTTCTCTTATGCAGCCACCTAAGTTACAACAGCTTTGCAGCTCTAATTTCTGTTTATAAATTCACATTAGAGCTAAGTAATTCATTAAAGTTTGATTTTATTTTCTTTTTATTAAACAGAAGGCAAAGGGGCCCATCTGCAGATGTTGAGGCACTATCAAAGGAAATAGCCAGATCTGACAGTTCTTATTTGAAAAACAGCAGTTGCTTTAGGAATTCATTTAATTTGGGAGTAATATGGAATCCCTGATCTTGTTTTCCTAAAAATTCATTAGCATGTTAAGAAACCAAGTTAAGTTCTGATTGCCAAGTACTAGGGAAAATTAGAGGTCTTTAGTTCAAAAACTGCTATTCACTGAAGTCCGTGACATCTGAGAGAAGAAGATGGCACATTCTTAAAGAAAGACATTTACACAAGTCTCTCAAACCCCACATTTTTGGAGTGTTGAGTGAATTTGCTTTTGGAAGTTTATAGACATACTCCCAGTGTTTTATTCACTGGCCCCAGCTCTCTGCCTTCTGCAATTCAAAGAGATTTGGATTCTTGATAGCAAATATACCCATTCTTTAAATTCAACACTATTTTTTAAATTTTTTTCAGCATTCACTCTCTTTCTCCATGGCAACAAGCATATCTGTGCAAAACCAGGAAAGAATCCTAGTATTCAAAATATTCTCCTTTCACTTAGTCTGTTTTTTGTCATCCTTTAGCATCCTATATTTTAGAACTTTTATAGATTCCCTCAAGGAATTCCTTAAGATTTCTAAAGATGTCAAATACGTATCTAGTAGAAAACTCATAATTTTGTAGATGCCATTAGCTCAAGCTTACATAAACTGAAGGAACCAGAAAAAGCAAAGAAAAAATAATACCTTTCAAATAGCATTTTATTTTCATATTATTCAAATTCCATACTTCTGCCTGATAGGGCTTAAGTGGACAGAGAAGTATTTTAGATTAAACAGAACTTAGTGAGTTATACAGCACAGTTTATAAAGATATTTGACTTAGTGAAGAAATAAATGGATTGTCATATTTATGCACCAAAACAGAATTTTGGAGGGGTAATTAATTCATTGTTCTGTTTCTCAATTGTTATTAAAATTATCTAAAGTATTAGTACAATATTAATGTAATAAATATTTCACCATAAGAAAGTCTGTGCAAAAATACTGCATATATGAGTATGAAGGATTGAGTTAAATATGGATAGTGAAGAACATTTTAGCTCTCCTTTTTGTTCTTCTCCTCATTGCTTCAGTAGGTAGACAATTCCCTTGATGGATGGAAAAAGATTACTTGGAAAATAATGTAAATATTCACCTCCTTCTTTCTAATGAAAGAAATGTTATTTGGCAAGGGTAATCAATTTATGATTAATCAAATTTCAATTGTACAATTTAGCACACCTAAAGTTGATAACAAAAGACCTCAGAGCTTTGTCATGCATGGAAATTAACATGGAAATCTGAAAAAAATGAAATGCAAAGAAAATTTTGACTTTTTCTCATGTATGCATTTCAGCTCAGTGTCCTAATTTTTATTTTCTACTGCTCTCTATATTTCATAGTAAAAATATGCTTTCTAGCAGGGTCAGTGAAAAAATAGTTGAAGGGAGAGATTTCAAATTTAGAAATCAGACTTTTGGTCAATTTTTTCCCTGGGCAAAAATTGTTGCATTCATTAGGACTGCTTTATGGCAGAAGTTATCTAAATATCTAAAGGAAAGGAAAGAAAAAAAATCTCATGGGAAAACAATGCAACAGACAAATTAACAGCTAGAATAAAACCATTTTTCATATTGTTATAGTTAATTCCATACTGAAGGAAAATTATGAGTTCTGTCTCCCACTCTTGGCAAGGAACTGCTCCTGACCTTGGAGAGTAGCAAATATTGGATGTCTATCCTCAGATTTTTGTCCCTGACTTGTCCCCATACAGACCACCTCTCTATTAGAGTATTATAAGATAAGGAAAATGCAGAAGAAATGGTTTAAGGAAAGATGAGATCTGTGTTCGATTGGACATTAGCAGAACAAAAAAATAGAAAACAATTTAAAAATATCTGAAATCTTGATATGAAAATACATTTTAAAGTATCTAAAATCTTTATATCAGAACTTTTTTTCGTTAATAGGACAAAATTACAGTAATGGCAGAAAAAAATCTAGTGCTACCAATTTTGTTCCAGAAAAAAAAACAGGAAATAAACACAGTCATGGCATTCAAGCAGAAATGAGAGTTATTGAGAAAAAGGAAGTAGAAGCATGCACTGTCTTTGGTGGATTTATTAGCACAAAAATTATATTGGAGCAAAGCAAATTCATAAATGTTCCGCAATATTTAATGAATTAATGCATTCAAGTGAGTTTGCACTGTCACTTAGTGAATATATTAAACATTGAAGAAATTTAGAAACCTCATACTGCGATTAAGAATGAGGTTCTGAACTAAACATATTTTCAGAATTTTTACAGGAATATTTTATACGTAATTCTTTTTCCTTTTGCCTAGACTTTACAACTTTGCTGTCAGGGCTGCAAAGACAAACCAGCCTGGCCTGAAAAATGTCCTGACAAAGATGAAAGGGCTTCTTCTCTAGAGCTGTGTTAAATCAAAAGTGAGACACATAACTGCAGGGTGTGGGGTGGGAGGTGGAAGTGGGGAGGAGAGGAAGGCTTTTATGTCTTAATATGTCTTTTCTGGACACCAATACTTATATATGAGCTCAAACAAACAAGTGTCTGTAGCCAGGTACCTTTAATAAAATTGAAAAAAACAATTGTAGTTATGACACAGCTTCTGTCCCAAAGGATGCTTCATTAATCTCACCTTGCCAGCTTTCCTGGAAATAAAACATCCCCATCACCCTTCGTGTTTTGGAAAATGTAATGATCATGCTTGACATACTAAAAATTGTATTTCTTGTTAGGACTCAGTGATCTCATTTTTTCTTTCCGCTAAATCTGAGATTACTAAGTACTGCCACGGAAACTTTGATAACTTATTTTGAAATCTCTCAAAGATCTCTCAAGTAGCTCAGAAGCTTAATATATACATCTTAGACTTTCTTTAAGCATGAACAAAAGGACTTCCAAAGCAAATTAAGCTTGCTTTGGGAAATATTTTGGGGGGAAAAAAGCATTTTGATTCATTCAAGTTTATTTGAATCCTTTTGGAAAACTCCTTTCCTTGCATTCAATTAATTAATTTTAACATAATTTTTTTCTTTTTTTTTTTTTTTTTTTTTTTTTTTTTTAATGGATGTATCAAAAACTTTACTCTTGCCCCTTTACCCTGCAGTGAAATAAGACATTTTTTTGGAATGTGGTGTGCATTACATTACTAAAATGGCATCCTTTTTTAAAGAATACTGTGCATCTGTATCCCTATTTCCTTCCTAATGAATCTTAATTTATTTCATTGTAAATATACTTTCAATTCATCTATCACTAATTCTGGAACTGTTGTGGATGTATTGAAAAATATTCTATGAGATATCAGAAGTATTTAAAATTGCAGTAATAGAAATCCTTATGGGTGTGACAATTCTTATTAAGTGTGAACATTAAAATTTGAGGTGGGTCATCACAAGTTTGATGTAGTGATGATTGTCTCTATTCAGTCTGGATTCTGTTTTCTTCAGTTTTCAATCAAATTATTTTTAATTCCCATTAGTGACTTATGATGCATCACTATCAAGTAATCATTTGAACAACAAAGAACAAAACAAACAAAAAAGACAGGAGGATAAAAAGTTCCTCGGTGATAGTAAAAATGCAATGATTGTGTTTTGATGGATAAACAGAATCATGAGTTTGTGTTTATCATCCACCTACATTAAAAAAATCGACTATTCTTAGTAAGAATTCCTCATTGCCTCTGAACTCAGACACACAGGAAATGTACTAACTTTAACTCCTTCAGGACAGAAGTTATAATTTCATGGATTCATAATAAGATTACACAGAGGTAATGTTTCCACCACAACAGTGATGTCATGTAAAATGTCTATTCAATCTGCTGTAAGCAGCACAAGCAGTGCAAGTATACTCTGTAAGGAATAGGCATGTCTAGACTTTGTAAGGAGAAACATTTCAGCTGCTTCTTCCTATTCTGAGAACTCCAAAATAGATAATAAGGATTGAGGACAGTATTAGCTAGGATGTAAAGACATTGAATTTGTCTACTGGCTGTCCACAGGCAAAATATGACAAAACCAGAACAGAAACATGGTTTTGTACCCAGGCTACATTATGTGAGCAAGCTGTCATAAGAAACAGCCCTTGCCTACTGTCAATATGTTAAAAAAATAACCATGTTGAATTCCAGTGCGAGACTTGAAAAACAATGTCAGATTTGTCAAAAACAATGTCCTGTGTTTACAAAACTGAATTATTTTGGAGCCTGATAGTTACCTGCATAATTACCTTGCTATGAGGCCTTAATGCTATCCTAACTAAAATACTTTATTCACAAAATGTAAAAATCTGAAGAATAATTAAGAGAGTTTTAAAAATTCAGAACAAGTTTCTCAGACAAGACATCAAACTGCTGAAATTTTTGAGATTTATGATCAGTCTTGCTTTGATTTGTTTTCTGGATAAACTTTTTTTAATCTCTTCCTGGCAGTAATTTAAAAGTATGCAAGATTTAATAGAAGTCCATATTTGCTACTGTCACTGTTAAGGAACAACTTCAAAACAATGTTCCTAATAGCTGAATAGGCTTAGTTGCCTTTTAAAATAGAGCAATATCCACCATTTATTGTCAATAAATATAATTTTTGCACGGATTTCTAACTTTTCAGATGATAAAGGGAAAACAGAGTTTCTATTTCTGCACAATCTTGTACTTTGTTCTCTTATTACAACAGATGAGATTTTGGAAAGGAGAAAGGAGATTTTGTTTTATATTAAAATAGTACAACATGTAAATTTATGTACAATTGATACCAAGGAAACTGATTTTTTAAACTCAATCTGAAAACATACTATGCAATAATGAGAAAAATGACCACATTAATACCTCAGAAAAAAATTCAACTTGGCAAAAGTTCTCAACAACTCAAGAAAAGTAGAGAAAGAGATTAAATAATTTCTTTGAGACTGAAGATTGAATATTTTACCTTAACTTTTAATATTTGAGTGTATTCTAAAACCCACAGTAAAAATTTAAGAGTTAACATTTGATGAGGCATGACTGATCCTCGTGTAATTTGGAAATACCTTCATACCTGTCATTCTTCCATACCATAATGTACCTTTTAAAATGATAATGATGTAAAAAAATATTTGCAATAGGCATAAAAAATGCAAAAGTTTCCTGTATGGGTGCTCTTATAATCCATTTTGTGTACTTTCCTCAGTTTTAGCAATAATACTAGAAACAGATGTTAATTCTTCCACTGAGTTACACAGGTTACTGGACAGCCTCAGGGCCTTGCCATCTGACATTCATATTTTGGACAGA
>NW_005054565.1:202991-214897 GCF_000277835.1 Geospiza fortis | reverse complement strand
AATAAATGCTAAACTTTGCCTTAGGAAACATTACTTGAATATTTTCAGCATTACAAACTAAATCATTACAAGAGTTTCAGGGAGGTGACTTTTCTTGGTCAATATTACACCAGGTTATGTTCATAATTTCTTGAGAACGAAGTTTTGTGCATTTACACCAAGATTAGTGAATGCAAATAAACAGAGGAGAAAAGCAGAAGAACACAGCTCCCAATAATGTAGCACTTTGATTATTAGAGGGATGTGAAACTGTTAATTATGCAGTGTAAGTTTCCATGAAAAAACAGCTGCAAATGACAAATTCTGCTTGAGGTCAGAAATAAATAAATAGCTTAGGCAATGCTATGCACAACACAGAAGAGGCTATTATTCACTACACACTGAATAAAAGAGAAATGTGGAAAAACAAATACTGTTTTAATCCTTTGTTTTCCTCTGTCAAAATAGAGTACTGCAAGAATTCTTCCTTTAATATGTAACAAGGTTGGTCAAGGAGTGAGCAAAAATATAACATTTTGCATACAATTTAGAGACAAATATTTAAGCAACCCATTCACCAAAATTACTAAAGGTATCCGATTTGGTTTTGTTGAGATTCTAGAAACAAAAATTATTCTTTAAAAAAATGTGCCTGGGTTTATGTTCAGTTCATTTTACCAAGAAGAATTAATAAAAATAAACAAACTAAGAACACCCATAGAATTAAGCATAAAACAAAATAGATGCTCTAGAAATTTTATAGTGTTGATTGAGAAATGAACTCTTCTACCCTTCAGACAGGTAGTCAGTCAAGTATTATAAATACTGCAATTATTAATTAGTGAAAATTCCCTTAAAATGCTCTTCAGAGCCATTTGATCTAGAACATTTTTAGCAAAGGGAAAACTGGGAACAATTGTCTCGATATTCCTAAAGCAGTCAATCATCTTGAAAATTTGTGAGTCTAAATAAAGATAAAGGCTCATCTTTAGGGAAACTGAGGGAATGAATTATGAAGTCTAATTTTCTAAAAGATTTTACACATTTTAGACTTATTTCCAAACTCTTTGTTCTTGCTTCTTTTACATTTTCTTTTTCCTTCCTGTCTTTCCATGTAAATTTATAGTTGCAGATCCATCTTCATTTCTCTTTATAAGAGAAACCAGAATACCATCAAAATTTTCTCACAATATTCAAAATCTATGTATATGGGTATTCAGAGGTGACTCAGCCAGTTCCTTCTCTACAAAATTGAAGCATTTACCTCTACTCAGAAATAGCATAATTTACAACCAGCTATTCTCTATTTTGTGCTTTTTTGTTTTTTTCCTTTAGTATCTATGGTAAATTTTAGTACAATCATGTTGATCTCTCAACTGAGCAAAATCTTCTCAACAAAACTCTTCTATGTCCCACATACTCTTCCAAATCCTTTACATGCAACACTGAAACAATATTTTATCTCAATGTCTGAGAAAATGGCAGATTTTTCACATTAATGTAATGAAGAACAGTGTTTTTATACACATTCCCTCGAGAAAGAAATCAGTGAATTTAAAGAAATCTTGAAAAGAAATTGAAAGGAGGAATGACCATTAAAACTGGTCATACTCTAGAAGAGGGAGAAGTACTAAAAGGAATGCATAAAATGTGAAGAAAAATAGGAGTAATGAAAGCAGTGGCACCATAAAAGTACTCAACCAGTATAGCTACTCATGAAATGTTTTTGTTAACATACATTTCCTTTTGTCTCAGTAAGACTCAATCACTAAATCAAATCTAGAGTTGTTATATTTGAATGCTCTGAAAACCACACCTTGGGGTTTTTGTTGTTGACATTTCTTAGGGGATTTTTGTGGGTTTGGGTTTTTTGTTTGTTTATTTGAAGTAGCACTAGAAAAATATGGAAATCCATGTTCTGTTACAGGTAAAATGCAAAGTTATTATGAAACTAATAATAGATTATAAGAGCATTCATAATAAAGGATGAAATAAATGTTATGAATACCAAAACAGAGCAAAACAAGGAACTACCCACATGGACAAGCTTTATGCAACCTTAGCATTACTGAAAAATAAATCAGTCACAATATGTTGTCTAGGAGAAAAATCCCCAAAAAATTTCAGTCAAGAGCATATAAATAATCTCCTTTATGTGATCTTTGTCTTTTCACCCTGTTAATGGAAACTAAAACCAGTCCAATAAGCATGCATCTCTATCTGCTAATTTCTTTATCATGGACATGGGTCTGTTGTCTGATCAGAAAGGGACCATTGGGGACATTCCAAGTGCCCCACCATGTGCAAACCACTGTTCTAGAGCCAGCAAGTAAAACACAGACTCTAATGGAGATGTACTCTGAGCTGGTGGCTGGAGACTAGATATGATTTCCTGCAACAAGACATATAACACCAGATGTTCTTGTGCTGGCTGGCAATTAAAGTTCGTGCTGACAGCAAAACATCTCCTTGTAAAAGTTTCCATCTTTCTTCAAAGCAACATTTTAAGTCCAATGTGCTGTTCAAGCAATCCCTTTCTAGCATAAAATACGGGTGCATAGATTTTTCTTTCATATAGATAAATGCCATTGGCCATAATTTCCTTCCTTCCTTCCTTCCTTCCTTCCTTCCTTCCTTCACAATTATGAGCATACCCAATATTCAGGAGCAACAAGAAATAGGCCACCATATCTTCTTGAAATTTTGGAGTAACTAGCTGTAACAAATCACTGAAGGTTTTATGCAGATTTGTGCTTTTGTGCTGGTCTTAACTTCAAGCTGTTCTAACTTAAAAAGTAGGTAATAATTCTGTAGCATCTTTCTATTCACATCAAGACGTCCTCTTCACCAGGGGCTACAGAAAAATGATGAAAGAATAACTTTTCTTCCTCTGGGAATACAGAGGTTGACATATAGCTCCAGAGTTCACCTAAAGACAAATCTTTGTCTCACTCAAATGTCATTCATTATTTTGTTAGCCTGAAGGAGAAGAATATCCTTTTTTTGCACTGGAAGTTTGAAAAGCATACATAAAATAAGTAAACCTATTTGCTGTCAACATTAGTGGGATGAAAAATAAATGAAACTTTTGAAAATAAGCAAACTATCAATAATGCTAAATGAGCAGTGAAAAAAAAAAGATACATTTGGTTTTTACAACGAAAGATTGCAATACAGAACTCAGACAGTGAAAATTACTTTCCTGGGGTGTTTTCTTTGTGGGGATGGTGTGTCTCTTTTTTGGGGCAGTTTTGGGTTTCTTTTTTGAATTCTAGTTAAAATTCTTAAGTCAGTAAAGAACACTAAATAGATTATATTAATTGCAATGAAATCTACTTGTGAGGAAAATGTTTAGTAAGAGATTACTCATCATGCAACTCAGACAGGCAGCTGTTCATTTTTCCAACAGATGTTCATTTTTCCAGTCCTGCTAATCTTGCAAGTCATTTTTCCCTAAAGTCCAGTAACAAAATCTGTAAGAGCCACAGATAAATCCCAAAGGCATATAAGCATAGAAGGATTTGTTGACATTAGATTAGAAAGGAAGAGTAACAAACAGGAGATATGTTGTTTTAAAATGAGGTATTTCCTACCATATATTTCTATTTGAATAATAATTCTAAGAGAGTTGCCTTTGCTTACATTTTGTTAAATACTAGATTACTGTGAAAAAATGTTAAAGCAAAACCTTCATCTCATGATGATTTTAAAAGAAAGATATTGAATTTAATAAAAAATTGATTCTAAAATACTCATAAGCTATTTTTTAAAACAATTTTCTTTTTATTTTATCTACTAAATGAATACAGGAGTTTCCCAAGTCATTTGTACTAAGTTCAAATATTTAATTAATAGAAAGGCAATCACATGGTTACAGAAACAGCTTCACTGGCAAAGGCTTTTGATCCTGTCTTTAGTCAGCAGAAAATCAAAGCACATGTGCAAACCTTGCTGCTATCTGTCACACAGGACTAATAAAATAACCACCAGCATAGGTGATTATCAATATTTTACAGACTAAATATATTGCCCACAGAGATACTGTTGTGTATAAAATCTTCTTTGAACTGAACCTTTCAGAAAAAAGTTTTAGTTTTAGAGATTATTTGTATTTCAACTTCTAAATAAATTATATCATTATTTTTAAAATATTGAGTACATTAATTATTATGCCACCTATTCTGCTTTATTCTCTTCTGCTGTTATTTTTCCTGGTAAAACTTTTTTAAACCTGTGCAGATATTTTCTTTGTTTGGTCAATGTACTGACTCTTTCTGTCCTTTGCCATTATGCATCTTTTATGAATTTATTAAACCCCCAGGTTTAGTTGCAGTTTACTAATTCCCTCCACCTTCTAAATTATTTGCTTTGCATATGCTTTGTAGTCCTGAAATTAAAGGAGTATGGTAAATGGCAACAGTTATTGCCATGGCAGTTGGATTTTTCAATATTCAGGTTGAGCCCAAATCAGCACAGAGGAACTGTATCATTTATAGCAACATGGTTCAATTACAGATCATATCCTCCCTTTCTATTGGCATCTCTTCCTCCTCCCTCCAAAAAAAATGGATCATTCCACTTCTCAGGAATCTAAGGGAATATGGTTGGCTTTTGGCTTCAGGCTTCTGGGCACTGACAGTCTAATCACCATCCATATTGACGCAAGCTGGTTTAGTAGGGGATACATTAAGCTACAATACTGGGTGGCAGCAAAAGGGAAAAGGGAAAACATTCAAAAGGGAAGAGATTCAGCCCAAACTGTTTTGGGTCCAGGGACAGCCTGAGGAGTTCGTACAGTGAAGGGCTGCTCAAGCCTCTCATACTTTCAGCTCTATGGCACCTGTTGTGTAACTCGTGCTGCTCTCAGAAGCAATGCCTCTCAGCTCCATGTCTCACCACGTGATGCTAGCCAGTAAACAGGCACATCTCAGGAACTTTTCAATGACAATATTTTGTCACAACAGATTTATTCATTAGAACCTTTCCCAGAAATAGTCCAGTGTCAGCAAATCTTTACTTATTATGTAATGGTTCTCCATATAATGCCTCACAAATAAGAAAGAACCTCTCAAAAATAACTAATTCAGCAATTTATGCCCCTGGTTAATTAAACTGTTTGTTCTGGGGAAAACATAAAATAAAATATTTGGCCAGGGACTTATACCTATAATGTGGTCCTAGCATTATATTCTTTACAGTTTTATATATGGATTGATTTTTCTCTTTTCTCTTTTCTCTTTTGATTTTTTAGTCAAGTGGATAATGTCTCTCTTTCTTTTCTGTTTAATGTTGAAATGTCATGGATTTTGAAAATCCTTTTCCATTCAGTTATAGCTGGAAAATTCTGGTGTCTCTTTAAAGAAGGTTGACGTCTCTTTTACTCATCAGTCCAGAATCTGGGAAAATATTTTTGTATTAGTGTGTATTTCTGTAATACTATACATCACTAATTTAAGAGGGTTTATTTAGTTCCCTGTTTAAAAATACCTATTTAGAAATTAAAAATTTATTACTAAGTATTTTTAAATATAAGATTAATTCTTAGAGTAATTTAAGAAAAATACACACATTTAGATGTTATATCTGTTTTTCAAATTGCAGCATACATCTGATAATAATTCTTTGGAGATAGACTGAATTTTATTTTTTCAAATCTTTTGTTATAGCCAAAATTGGGAGAAAAGTCCTAGTTGCTTTAAATTGCTCACTTTGCTCTGTCCAAACAACTTTCTCTGATATGATCTGGAATAGTGTGATCCGTTGATAATCAGATGCTTAGCTGAGAGGTACTGTACATGCACAGAAAATTCTGAGATCTTGTAATCCAAGTTATGATCCTGTATCTTAAAACCCAATGAAAATGAAATCTGTCTCCAGAAGACTCATGATATGTCTATGCATACCATTTTCCAGTATCTCTAATCATCAAAAATGCTTTGTACAGAGGCATAATCATGGTTTTGCTCAGTTGATTTGAATAGGCATGATTCATCTGCATACTGGGGTAGAACTGACAGGAAAAACAAATTCAATTGCTATCCAGATAAACTATCCAGGTTTCCTATTATAATGGGAAAAAGTCTTACATTCAGAGCAATGGAGATAGGTACAAATATGCTTGTTAAACCTGTCAGGTCAGGAGCTTTTGAGAGAATGGAGAGGAAATTAATAATATTTTCTATATATTTTTTTAATATCTTTTTCTCAATAAATGGGCAATATAGTCAAATTTAACCTCTGATTTGTAGATGGAGTTCTTTGACTTTGCTAAAACAAATAAGGAAACAAAAGCCAAGTGATGTAACTGAACACATGGTGGTGGCTGGTTTTAACTTCTGATTCAACTAATCTTGGTACATATTTAAAAGAAACATTATTTTCTCATACAGCTAGGCAAGTCACCAATTGGTTTATGGTTTAGATTTATCTGAAATATGCTGATTTTTACTTCCAGTCATTTTTCTGATCCACCCTTCCATTTTTCATCTAATTTCTTCTCACCAGTATTTACACTATACCTGTGATCACTGACATATTTAAAATGATAATAACTTCATGTTTTTCTGGGCACATTCGAAATTTCAGTTTCCCTCACCCTAAAACTACAGTAACCATAAGCTGGAGATTCTAGACTAGGATGTCTAGTACTGCTGCTTTTAAGGAAAGCAGAGTATATTGGTCCCTATGTTTAGGGCTTTTAAATAAGTGCTTAACCTCGCAATATCCATTTATCATACATAAGAGCTGGCAGCTGTGGAATGTGTTTCAAAGGCAGTAGCTGTAAATATTTTCTAAAAGACATTCAGAAAACATTATCAAAAGTTTTAAGAAAATTGATCTTGGTCTCAGCTCTGAAATAGGCAGGATCATGTGAAAATATGATGAAAATATATTATTGCAATTCAACCCAAATGAGAAATGTAGGAGAAAAATAGTTTAAAAACTCTGACATGAGATTTTTAATATAGCATTAAAATGTACTGGACATACACCAAAGCTGTCCAGCAGAGCTTATTGAATCTATTTGTGTGTTTAGAGTTTTATAACAGACATAAAATATATGCACCATTATTCATGACTCTATTTTTGCAACTCTTAAGCACAAGCTCTGCAGCACCTCCATGAATTAGGTGAAGAGTGTCAATGGAAAAAAACCTCACTGACATCAATGCAAATAAATGAGAATAAAGGGAAGTGTAAATAGCATAGTTGCAAACAGTTCCGTGAAGAAATTTCCTTTTCTGAAAACTAGCTTACTTTATACATCTAAATAAATCTTGTGTCTTTTCCATAATATCTTGAGGTTGCATTTTAAATCAGTTAACAGTATAAATTACTTCTACAAAGGGTTTACCAAGATGACAAGAAAATCTACTCATCTCTTCTATGAATGTTAATAGTGAGAGCTGAGTTAGATAAGAATTGTGGAAGTGACATGATTATATTAGAACTTTATTTTAAAATTTTAGAACAGCAAAGTTTGCAACTGAAATAAAATTAGTGTAACAGCATGATGTGCAACAACTCTTGCCTTTCCACTGCCACTACCTTTAAATTTCACAAATAATTTTTCTCCAGAGAAAATAATTGTGTACAACAAATATCTGGATTTGTATCTCTCTTAAGGCTTTTATAAATTATAAGGCTTCCTTTAAAACTGACTGCACAATGAAGCATATTCATGCCACAATGATCACACTTGTATGACTGTATAAACTAAATATTTAAAGTAACAGGTTTTAGTTTATGTTTCTTTCATATATTTTTGAGTTGCAATGCTTCAATGTAGCTCAGAATAAATAAAGCCAGTAAAACCTTGGGGGAAAAAAATACAACCATTCTGCCAAGTAATGACAGGGAGAAATAGTATGATACTAACAGTGTAGTGAGGAAATGAGAAACAATTTAAAATCAGCATGCAAATGGCATTAATTAAGAATATGTTAAGCTCCTGCACACTTTTCTTTTCAATAATTTTTCATCTACATATGCAAAAATATGTTTCCTATTTTAAATTTACCTTCTAAAGTAATAGGTAATGTCTAATAAACTTAATATGGGGTAATGTCAAGAAAATCAGTCTGTGTCTTCAGTAACTGTAGATTAATGGAGATCCAGTGATGATCAGATCTGGTACATACATAGAGCAGAAGAATGAACTGTCACTTCTAACTCTTGTAAATTGTGTTATCCTACTCTGTCATTTCGGGAATTTTCTTTTAAAAATAGGGCTTTTTTTCCCCCTATCTAAAGTACCAATATTATTTTACATTAGTTGGCAAAAGATAATTTGACAGGTTTGAGACTCAAGCTTAGATATTTCATAATGCACACATGAAAGTCGTAATTTTGAGAAAATTCTGCTTTAAATGGTGACTTAGCAACAGAAGGATATAAAAGGCATGAACACAATCAACATAAGTAATAAAACCTTCTGGATCAGTTGCCAGTAGGGTTGTGTGAGTAATTTCACTATCATTATTGGATTTGCAGTGTTGGCTGCCTCCTGTGCAGCAGCCTTAAATGGAGAATAGAATCCCTTTTGGAATACTTCCCTTGCACTAAAAGAGACATCATTCTGGTCTAAATGTGCACATTTACTTTTACAAAATAAGACTACACTGTTATGGCTAGATAAATTCACTTAACCATATGTGCATATAATTTTATTCTGCTTAAATACTACATGTTTCTCAATCCTTAAGCAGAAGAATAACCTCATGGAGGACTCTAAATTACCCCATTTCAAGAAAAGTACCCTGCTCTTATAGATTTTCTTTTATTTTTAAAACTTAATTACAAGAAAAAAAAGGTCTGTAGAGGTAGTATTCTCTAAAGATATACTCATAGACAGAACACTACCTATAATTTGTGTAGTTTTACCAAACTCTTACATGACCTCTCAAGCTATGGAACAGACAGGGAAGTGGTTAAGTCACCCTCCCTGAAGGTATTTAAAAGGTATACAGATGTGGCACTTAGGGACACAGTTTAGTGGTGAATTTGGTGGTGTTGCGTCAATGGTTGGAAGTGATAATATTAAAGATCATTTCCAAGCTAGTTTTTATGGTATGAAATCCTACACACCTTTAATACTACTTGTTCTTGGAAATGAAAAAGATAAACCATATCCTCAGGTAGCCATTTCAAAACTTGTTTCATGAAATTGTAATGAGGAGAGCAGTTTTTCCTCCACCCCCTTGAAATCTATAGCCAGGTTTATGAATACATATAATCGCATGTGAAAATATGTGAATAATATTTTTATTCTGCTAGGCAATGTAACAGATTTACTTTTCAAATAATGCACTACTTTATGCAACATACACCAAATAGAAAGGGATTGAACAAAGACCATGTGACTAAAGCTTAAATAAGAGCTTCAGTGGACCTTAAGTTTGGAAATTTCAGAGACAGTTTGTATGTCACAGAGTGTAATATTTTGAGGGAGAGGGATTATTTTAGCTCCATTTCTATTTGGAAAATTAGGAGACAGGGGGTGTGATATAACCACATTTCAAATCACTTTAAGATGTGTAGTATTGTCTATATATCTCTGCTGAATTAGGGGCCTGATGAAGTAAAATGAGTTGCCTAAGCCTGTATGGTAAGACAATTCATTTGGGAAGCAAAGGGTAGCTTTTTGGCCCACATCTACATTCTAATAATGTTTGTAATTCCATTTCCATATCAACCCACTGTGAAGAAGAAAAGACAATTACAAAATGTCTAAAGCTGAAAGAGAGCAGTAGGGCTTTTAGAAACTAGAAGAGGTTTTGTTCACAGAAACATCTTTTGTATACTAAAAAATATAATAAAACATACAATACACAAAGAAATCAGAGTAGGGAAAACAGGTGGACTATAATCAAGTGGCTGCATGATTCAGTGGTTGGCGAGATTCACAAATGGACTCCCTTCTCCTATTTAAACTTCATTTAAAAATAAACAGACTTTACTTCACGAAGCCTGAATGGTCTCGAGGCCACCTGAGAGCTCACAAGCTCTCAGACAGGCTCTCTCCACACATTCTAGCTGGAGATCTGTGCTGGGATACGAGATTATTCAAAGATGTAGCTGACTGGGAGCTCCATCCTGAGCATTCATGGTTGTATCTCTCATCATGCCACATTTTTTGTCTGTTGCCAGCTGTGAAAGAACTGCCTCAAATATTGTAACTTGTCTAGAAGACAGATGTAGAATACAACCTAATACAATATTAACTGTGGCCAAGTAAATTATTTGGACATGCCCTCTACCACAGGCTTTTGTTCTGACAGAACACTTATAACGGGAATTTTCACACTTTGTTGCTTTGCTGCCCTTTTTTTTTTTTTTTTTTTTAATGGGAAGACAGTGGGTTTGGTTTGTTTTGGTTTTTTTTAGGCTTGTAAGGAAAAAAAAAGGGTGTGATGTCATGCAGCACAAAACTTTTTGTAGGTCTCTGCACTGCACATATTCAAAACAATCTGAAACACTCCATTAGACACTTTCTAACATAGTAGAAGGCAAACATTGATAAATAAAGCTTCTAACTTGATATTTCCTGCCCAATAAAGCAGTTGCAATAATCAACACATTTTGTAGATCTTTATGAAAAGAACAAATTCCACAGTAAGTGAAATTTGAATTTTATTTATTTATCTGATTACAAAAATATGCTGGAGCTAGAAACCAAGTAAAACATGGCTTCAAGTTTTGCATCTAACCTCCATTTCTAGTGCTGAAATTGCCATCTTTGCATGTCATCTTTCAAAGTCTAAAAGAAAGCGCACATTTCTGGAAGAGGTGGAGGTAGAAAGCATTTTTATGAGATTGGTTGATGCAGCTCATTGTAGTCATTATCAGAAAGGATTTTATGGACATATAGTATTTTTATATATAGCCATCTCTATACACTATAACATTCTGTCTAGTTCTCTGACCCTACCTATCATTTTTATATCTTCTCCTTCTAATTTAGATTCACCCAGTCAATCAACTTGCATACCTGTCTAGACTGCTTTAACCACACACATTCGAAACGAATATTTGGAAGAGGCAGAACATCAGAAGGGAATGAGAAGGGAAAGCTCTCTCTCACTGTGTAATTGTACGATGGGATTCTGGCCAAGTTGAACACAAATAATAGAGGAGATACCATTTTGCAGTGTCAGCCCACTAATAAATTGGAACAATGAAAGTATTAAATTCTTTTTTGAAAGTATGCAGTTTCAGAGGCCTTGTACAAGTACATCCTCTAAACACAATAGTACAAGTTTGCAATCTCCATTGCCCTTCAAAGTTTCTTTCAAAAGAATGATGATTTGTCTTCCGTTTTCTAGGACACACATTATATGGTCACTTATTTATTTTAATTGAAACACAGAATAAGGGGCTTATCTACTGGTTGTTCATGAATTAATGAATTATTAAATGCAGGCGTGTAGTTCATACAGAGTAAATGTTAGACTGAGACCATGGAGTAGACTCTCATCCTGCTCTTGATAAAGTTAAATGTCATCATTTTATTGTGGTCAATTACAGTATGATTCTCTGAAAATGTGTATGTGTACAGTGTTCCTGGATAGATCGATAGAGATAGAGATAGAGATATAAGTATAGATATAGATATATACACAGTGTACAAAATTGATGGGAAAAACCAACAATACTGACTCCATGAATAGAAACCATATGTTTCCAACAAATAAAAGGGCCAAGTACTGAGTTCCTATAGCACTTATATATCTAGGATTAGATTTCCATTTAGCTGGTAGGCAGCAATTAACAGTTTTCTTGGTTTAGGTCCCAAATGGATAGATTGTTTTCATTTAAATCTATGTCTGATCTGCTCCTGTCCTGCTGGAAAGGAACAGGCAATCATTTCCAGATTTGCCTGAACTTCAGTCCTCTATCGACAGTGCCAGGCTGAGCTGCATCAGTCA
>NW_005054565.1:201868-202967 GCF_000277835.1 Geospiza fortis | reverse complement strand
TTGGCTGTACCCTGGCTATATTCAACCCATTAATGGCATTAATATTTTGTTTAATCTGATATCACAATAACTTTCTACGGGTAGATACTATAGTTAGTTACCTCTAACTCTGACATTGTGAAGTTGCATTCCTCTTTAAATATAATCCTTCTGCAGCTATATGCTAGCAGAATAACTATACTGATCCTAAGGTTTCTTTCTGACAATATCCTGCCATCACTGGGAGACATTACCTCTTAAGAATTGATATAGAAGTCACAAATCACTGCAGGTTTATAGATCTTAGTATGCAGAGTAAGGTGAAATATACAGAGATCATCATAACCAGACAGTACTTACTTCTTCCAAGACTATTTACAGAACGTCTTATAGTATCCGTCTGTGATAGCTCATCCTCTATGATCAGCGTATTTTACCAAGCTTGAGTTTAATCAACATTTAGCAATATGATGGCATATGCACTATGTGCTACCATTAACCTTCTGGCTCAATTCTGTTTGCAGTAACAGGTCTGACAAGTGCAATCAGAAGCATTTGGGAACTGGTGTTAATTACGTTTGTTGTAAGCACTCCTGAGATATGTTTCCAAATTTTGAAATAAACAAGAAATAGAAAGGCACTGAGATCAAAGAGGAGGAATCTGGCTAGTTTGAAATGTCATCATATTTGATATAGCCGTCAAGTACATGAGAAGTGCTTCATTGTCAGTGTAATGATGGTCCCAGAGGCCATTTTTGTTATTCAGACATCAATTTTTTTTATTGCCACCAGGTGAATAACTTACTTTATAATAATGAACTCAAACTCATTCACTCTCTTGCATTATCTTACTGTCATAGTAAGATGTAACCAAAGGCATGTATTCTATTATTACCATCTTCAGAAGCTGTTAAAAACAGGTGGGTCAGTGTTCTTTATCTCTTCCATGACTCATCCCTGATAACTCCCTCTGGGGATATCTTCTGCTAATGGGCCATCAAGTCTCACTGCATGACTCATAAAGCTACATTATCTCATTTTGAGATGCTCTCCCCAGGGGAAGAACCAAGCATTCCTACCTGGATATAATCTGAGATTTGGAACACCGTGGGCAGTCTTT
>NW_005054565.1:162524-201858 GCF_000277835.1 Geospiza fortis | reverse complement strand
CCCAGAGGGCAAGAGCTCCATAACCACTGGACCACTCACTGGACCTTCAGAGGAAGACCCAACCCTACCAACCCACAGCTTCAACAGAACCACATCTGTCACTTCAAAAGGACTGCATCCACCAGTTAATCAGACTGCTACCACCACCCTCACCAACAGGGTGCCAGGTTGTATCCCGACTCTGTCAGTTAAATCCAGTGTTTTCTGCCTTTATTTTAATTTCCCTATAAAACTGTATTTCTGACTTGGAATCTCCCGCCGGTTTGATATTAAGCTAGTACAATCATCAGCACCAATTTTTTGTAGTCCATACATGTAGCAGCATTTTTTGGGAGCCAAAGATGCTCCACCCATGGGTGAGGAGATCAGCTGTGCCCTGTGGTGAGTGGGTTGGATGGCTAGAAGTGGCTGTGCACAGCGCAGAGCTGCCCTGCCCTCTCCTCACAGAGGCTGCCCTCCACCTCCTGCTACCAGCGCCTTGCTGAGCAAACCCTGTATATGTGCTTAGATAGGATCTGCCATTTCCTCTCTTGTGTGTGCTTTGATCTCCGTGTATTAATCAGAACTTTCACAATTTTATAACATTAACTTTATATTACAGTTCTTCATTAAGTTACTGCAAATATCTTATGTTTCACTATAAAATGGATTCAAAGTTATCATTGAAAAAACAATCAGTAGAAAAAAAAATTAAAAGAACATTTAGTAGCAAATTTGAAGTATTTGATCAAATACTAAGTATATCCCAACACAAATGCCAACAATGTGGTATTTCTGGAGAGAAAACAGTATAGGAAGGGTGAAATAGGAGTAACTAAATGAGGCAGCTCAAGTGCTTTAACTACCCTGATGAAACACAAGGCAGCTTGGAAATGAAATAAAATAAAAGAATCTCTTAAAGGGCCATAGAATTAATTAGATAATAAGCATACTGTTCTTTAAGTTGATATTTCAAATATCTATTTCCAGTTTTAACTTAAAATAATGCTATCCATTTCACCTAAGCCTGAAGGTAACCAAACAATGCATGGTTACATCATCGAATCAGCAAATTTCAAATCTTAGTTTATTCCCTGTATCGAGAAAATCATTGAAGTTTTTGACCATGATAAATAATTGTTATTTCCCTGTATTAACAATACATAAAACAATGAGCAATAAAATACATGCAGTCATAGTCCTAAACGTCAGAAAGTAGTCCCATATTCATAATGGGGGAAATATATTTACTATGAGCTTTAGTAAATTTTGAATTAGGAGAAATAAAAATCTTGACATTTGCAGCAGCTATCAGTTGTGCTCTTCAACTATACCTAGCTAGCCAAACACATAAAAAAATCCAACCTTCAGAAAGCACAATAATTTTGTTTCTCTTGCATTTGTTATCTGTTTTCTTTCTGTTTGTTTCTTTTTCTCCGGCCCGGTTAAAAAACCATAGCACATAGCATAAAACCCCATAGACAGATAGGATTCTGCTGATATAGTTAAGAAAAGTGCATAATAAAGTCTCTCATCAAATGTTTTTTAAAGAGAAGAAATTGCTTTGGGATTGGAAAAAAGATATTCATGTGGATTAAAAAATTATGAAAAGGAATTACAGAGAACAGAGAACAGCCAGATGCAGATAGTGTTGAAATGATCAGCAGAGACTCACAGGGATTGTGGTGCAATCAGCTAGATATAAGATATTGAAAAATGATCAGGGTGAGAGGAAGGGAGTGAAATGATGATGTTTCTGTTTAATACTGAATTTCTTAGGGTAGTAAAGACAAGGACTAGCTGTTAAGTACTGCAGAAGACCATCACAATACTGGCTGGCTAAAAGGTGAAATAAATTTCACATTCAAGTGTTTATATTTGTCAAAAAAGGAAATAGAATATTCAAAATTATTAGAGGGAATCAAAATAAGGGAACAATACTTACTTAATAAATTAAAACTGCATTATGTTTTGAATACACCTAGCATATTTGTTCCAGACTCATACCATCTCAAGAAAGCATGTTGTAAAACTGGAAAAGGACAATTGCATCCATAGAATGATTAAACAGAGTAGATTCTCCAGCCTGGAAAAGAAATTACTGAACAGATAGATATGTTATAGATGTCTATAAAATAAATGAGACATACAGAAATTGAATGGCAAATTACAGTTCACTCCCTCTTTTAATGCAATAAATAAAGCTAGGAGGTGTCAGGCGCAAAATAAAAGAACTTTATGTCTTCACTGAGTATTATGGACTCATGCATTTTCTTGCTGCATGTTCTCAGGCGTATAGGACTGTTCCAGCTTGAAGTGAGCTCAGGAAGTCTCTGAGTCTGACCAAACTCCTTCTTCAAACAGAGTCACCTCCAAGGTCAGACTCACCAGGTGAGGTCAGGTTTGTTAGAAGGAAATTGTATCATGGACTCATATCCATTAACACCCTTTTCTACTCTCCCATCCTGAAACCTCTGTGGAAGCTCAGAATTGGTGGTAGGTACAAAAGTCTTCTTGAGATGCGCTGCTATGTGCCTGCTTTTCTATTTCCTAGCCACGTGTTTTTGATGGAGACACAAGGTCTGCTCTATGGACCTCTTTCTGACTCCATATAACTTTCATGTTCTCATGGATAGACTAGTGAAGAGTTTGAGTCAATAGAGAAATTGTTAAACAAAAATGAACGTTGCATTTCCCAAATGAAAACCTAAAAAGCTGTAATGAAATACTAATGGGAAAGGGTTATATTTTAAAATTTAAAGAGTGTCTATGAGGACCAGGATGACATTGCCAGTTTTGACACCAAGCTCGTTAGAGTTGGCTCTTAATTGCCACTGAGACAGCATGCTGAAATAATTGACTGTAACTGCAGATTCACTTTTTTGCCATTTGAACTGCCTTTCTTCATTCTGGCACACTGCTTAGATCTGTTTCTCTTCAGTATAATGTGAGGGTTGTAAGCAATTGAAAAAGTCACTCTGCTGCCAGAGTTTAAATAACTATTAGCTTTTACAGAGGTTTTTGCTCAGTGTGGCTATGAATGAAGAAATGGTGACTCTCTAACTAATTCCATTTTACAAGTAGATAAAGATTGCTATGAACCCAATCCTGTACCTGCAGAGTTTCAATTTTAATTTCTTTTGGAACTCAACTGTTCTCAAAAAGGGATCAGTGGGTCAGCATACATGTGCCTAATAATTATGCCCATCTATGTCCTCAAACCCAGGATGTGGGTGAGTGAGGTAGTAGCTCTCTGCTGGGGTTGCCTCATTACAAGCCTTAGCCTGAAGGCAATCAGCAGTATGTGTGAGCAGCCCAAGGAACAAAAGTCTACTGTCAGATACATTGCAATTTAAATGTTGGGCACTAACAAGAACTAGTGTTCAAAGTTATGCAATTCTTAAAATCTAGAAATGTAACATTCACAAGTTTATGCTAAGAATTCTACAATGCAAAACCAAACACTCAAAAGCCAGAAGCTACCACAAATAATATTTAATTTGTCCTAATTCAGCCCTTCTCTACACATACAATGTCTAATCATGTTTTACTTTCATACAAGTTTCTGAGCATCCTTGTCTCATTCAGGATACCTTTCATACTCTGTATTGTTCCTGCACAACATTTTATCCTCGTTACTCGATGTGTGGTCATATGTCTTGTTTGCTGAATATTATTCAAACTCTCCCTTGAAGGCAGAACTAATTTATTTGTAGGCTTCTAAAGTATTTATCACTGATATTACACCATGACATGAACAAAACACTTGCTTTTTACAATACACCTGAAAAACAATTTTTTTCTTTATACAGGAAAGCAGAGAAGGTCAGATGCACCTATTAATTTGGAGTTCCCGTTGTGACATATATTTTTATACCATGTAACATTATATGGCATTTTTTTATTCAAACAAAAACAAGAAACAAAAGAAAGCAAAGCAAAACAAAACAAAACAAAAAGAAAAGCAAAACAAAACAGAGAAACCCCACAAAACCAAAAAAAAAAACAAAACAAAACAAAAGCAAAACAAAACAGAGAAACTGCACAAAACCAAAAAAAAAAAACCAAACTCAACCCAAAACCGAGATCTGATTGCATTTTTCCATTACCACCCAGACGTTTGACATGTCCAACCCTCAGACTCTCAGGGAGGATAGAAACCCCACAAAACCAAAAAAAAAAACAAACTCAAAAAACCCAAAACCAGCATCTAATTGCATTTTTCCATTACCACCCAGAGTTTGACATGTCCAACCCTCAGACTCACAGGGAGGGCAGATAGATTGGTGACCTATAAGAAATTTGAAATAAGAAAGCATGACCTTCCCATAACCACTGGATTTGATGTGAATACACCTAGCATATTTGTTCCAGACTCATACCATCTCAAGAAAGCATGTTGTAAAACTGGAAAAGGACAATTGCATCCATAGAATGATTAAACAGAGTAGATTCTCCAGCCTGGAAAAGAAATTACTGAACAGATAGATATGTTATAGATGTCTATAAAATAAATGAGACATACAGAAATTGAATGGCAAATTACAGTTCACTCCCTCTTTTAATGCAATAAATAAAGCTAGGAGGTGTCAGGCGCAAAATAAAAGAACTTTATGTCTTCACTGAGTATTATGGACTCATGCATTTTCTTGCTGCATGTTCTCAGGCGTATAGGACTGTTCCAGCTTGAAGTGAGCTCAGGAAGTCTCTGAGTCTGACCAAACTCCTTCTTCAAACAGAGTCACCTCCAAGGTCAGACTCACCAGGTGAGGTCAGGTTTGTTAGAAGGAAATTGTATCATGGACTCATATCCATTAACACCCTTTTCTACTCTCCCATCCTGAAACCTCTGTGGAAGCTCAGAATTGGTGGTAGGTACAAAAGTCTTCTTGAGATGCGCTGCTATGTGCCTGCTTTTCTATTTCCTAGCCACGTGTTTTTGATGGAGACACAAGGTCTGCTCTATGGACCTCTTTCTGACTCCATATAACTTTCATGTTCTCATGGATAGACTAGTGAAGAGTTTGAGTCAATAGAGAAATTGTTAAACAAAAATGAACGTTGCATTTCCCAAATGAAAACCTAAAAAGCTGTAATGAAATACTAATGGGAAAGGGTTATATTTTAAAATTTAAAGAGTGTCTATGAGGACCAGGATGACATTGCCAGTTTTGACACCAAGCTCGTTAGAGTTGGCTCTTAATTGCCACTGAGACAGCATGCTGAAATAATTGACTGTAACTGCAGATTCACTTTTTTGCCATTTGAACTGCCTTTCTTCATTCTGGCACACTGCTTAGATCTGTTTCTCTTCAGTATAATGTGAGGGTTGTAAGCAATTGAAAAAGTCATTCTGCTGCCAGAGTTTAAATAACTATTAGCTTTTACAGAGGTTTTTGCTCAGTGTGGCTATGAATGAAGAAATGGTGACTCTCTAACTAATTCCATTTTACAAGTAGATAAAGATTGCTATGAACCCAATCCTGTACCTGCAGAGTTTCAATTTTAATTTCTTTTGGAGCTCAACTGTTCTCAAAAAGGGATCAGTGGGTCAGCATACATGTGCCTAATAATTATGCCCATCTATGTCCTCAAACCCAGGATGTGGGTGAGTGAGGTAGTACCTCTCTGCTGGGGTTACCTCATTACAAGCCTTAGCCTGAAGGCAATCAGCAGTATGTGTGAGCAGCCCAAGGAACAAAAGTCTACTGTCAGATACATTGCAATTTAAATGTTGGGCACTAACAAGAACTAGTGTTCAAAGTTATGCAATTCTTAAAATCTAGAAATGTAACATTCACAAGTTTATGCTAAGAATTCTACAATGCAAAACCAAACACTCAAAAGCCAGAAGCTACCACAAATAATATTTAATTTGTCCTAATTCAGCCCTTCTCTACACATACAATGTCTAATCATGTTTTACTTTCATACAAGTTTCTGAGCATCCTTGTCTCATTCAGGATACCTTTCATACTCTGTATTGTTCCTGCACAACATTTTATCCTCGTTACTCAATGTGTGGTCATATGTCTTGTTTGCTGAATATTATTCAAACTCTCCCTTGAAGGCAGAACTAATTTATTTGTAGGCTTCTAAAGTATTTATCACTGATATTACACCATGACATGAACAAAACACTTGCTTTTTACAATACACCTGAAAAACAATTTTTTTCTTTATACAGGAAAGCAGAGAAGGTCAGATGCACCTATTAATTTGGAGTTCCCGTTGTGACATATATTTTTATACCATGTAACATTATATGGCATTTTTTTATTAAAACAAAAACAAGAAACAAAACCAAAACAAAACAAAGAAAAACAAAACAAAACAAAAGCAAAACAAAACAGAGAAACTGCACAAAACCAAAAAAAAAAAACCAAACTCAACCCAAAACCGAGATCTGATTGCATTTTTCCATTACCACCCAGACGTTTGACATGTCCAACCCTCAGACTCTCAGGGAGGATAGATAGATTGGTGACCTATAAGAAATTTGACCAGCATGACCTTCCCATAACCACTGGATTTGATGATATTTAGAAGGACAGTGTATTTCCACATAGCTCCATTTAAATGTTTAGGTGTAAGAGTTTCTATATCTCTTCCATCTCTGCGTATCGAAAATTTTTAACAAATTTCTGAACAAACAAAGCAGTATTATTTGCACTGAATATGGATTCCATATTGCAAAATAAACTAGAAAAGAAGTTGAAAATTGAAATAGGTTGAATTTTGTCAGAAATCTCAAATCAAACAATTTCAGAGACTGAAAAGGCTTGTTAAAATAATTCTTGCAGAGTAGGGTGCAAAGATGGATTGAGAAACCACAGAATCACAGAAGCATTCAGGCTCTAAAGAACCTCTTGACATCACTGTGCAACTCCCTTGTTCAAGTAGGGTCAGCTAGAGTATTAGTATAAATAACTACTAATAAAGAAGAACAAAACCTGATATTCTGGAAGAGAACCACTTTAGATTCTATACCATCTGCTGTTCCTCCTTGCCAGAATCGGGGTGTTGTCCCTGCTTTCTCCATCAGCTGATTGTTATACTATGTAGCTGAGGACTGTACAGCAGAAAAAAGTTCATTTCAGTAATTGCAGACTGATTCAGGCTTAGAACAGTTTGGGTTGACTAGAACTATCATGGTACATAGGAATCAGCTTCTCAGACACAGTCTGATACTCTTGGTCTTATATGCTGCCATCATGGTCTTTATTTTAAAACATATTTGCAGTTATTCAAATTACAGGATCTGAAATAACCATGCAGTTGTGATGCTGTCTGCCAGAGTTCCTTTTATCAGCATGGCTTCAGGTGTTCTTTTTATGTTCTCAGGCATAACCTGGGCATTCATGGATGTCTGTTATGGTGCAGAACAAGATGGGTTATGTTGGAAGACTAAGTTTGTCAGAAGATCATTCTGACATGTAGTGATTAAAGTAGATCCTAGAAGAAGGATCCACTAGGTATTCCCTAGGTATTCCCCTGTGTCTGGGAAGAAACTACTGAATTTACTTGAGAAGTGAGCAATTAGTATGGATTCATGCAATATGACCAAGAGGAAACCAGGACAAAGAGCAAAAAGAGATTTAAAAATTACTGTTGGGCACACTTTCTGCTTCCTTTACAAATGATTTCCAATTTCCCCATAACATATAGCTCCACATTCCCCTTACTTCTTGCCATGTATTGCAGGCCCAAACACACTTCCAAATCTATATTTTGTTGGGTTCTTCCCCAGATAATTCCAAAAATTTTGTCAAATTTCTTGTGCTATGCAGGCACAAATTTATGAGACCCGATTGCATTATCAAATCTTCAATCAAAGAGCTTTTATTTCATTGTTTGTGGCCCATAATAGTTAAGAACAAACATGTCCATCTCCTGAACTTGGCTCTGGTATCTTTCCATATTTCTTAGTACCAAATAGAGAAACAGTATTCCTTCTGGTAGCTGGATCCAACTCAGGTGGGAAACTGGAGCACATGAGGTGCAGGCAAGGTCTTAAGGGACTACAAGAGGCTGAGAAACTGCTGCTGAAGTATGCAGAGGGGGATTGTTCAAAAGGTGGAACCTGGCACCATATGGTCAGATGTTTCTATTGATGTCAGCAAACCAAATCTGTCACAAAGGATAGTTTCATGCCCTGAAGGATGTCTGTGTTCACACTATCCAGCAAAACTTTCTGGAACTTTATAGCATTGACTAAAGGCATCTTTTCTCAGATTTTCTTTCACATATGGCAGAAGTCTATCCAGAAAGAGCAGATACTATATAAGATAAAAAGATTTCTCTAAGACAAATATCCAGTCACTTAAATATAGATGATGACTGAAGAAGCTCTAAGCAACTCAGCATTTTTTTTTATGCAATATCACTTGTCTTTGTCACTGTCATTAAATACACTTAATTTAGTCATCATGTAACCAGCTTCAACTGAGTTTTTACTTCTGTTAAAATGGCAAAACAACTCAAGTACCGTATCATAGTTAATAATATTTTGATATTGCTAAAAGATTTAAATCAAAGCAAACTGTGACTATGTCAAGATAGGTTTTGTGTTCTACAAGAAGTCCTACAAAACATTTTTGGTAAATTTTAGTCATCAATACTGCTGCTGGAGATATAAGTCTCTTCCCTTTGAATAGAACTGCATAGCAGGATTAAATATTTTAAATTCTACAAAACACATATTTTGGAACTTATAGTAGTGTGAGTTACTACACTCATACCATGCATTTTATTTAATAAAGATAGACTTTTACAGTTAGAAAGAATTAAATCACTGGGTTTTGCTTTTGCTCTTCCTGCTCTGATTATATATCTAATCTGCTTCCTGAAGATGATTTTTTCTCTTCATTTAACCCATGCTTTTGGAGTAAGCAGATGACAAAGTGTAGTTTTCCTTTGCAACGGAAGTAATTTATCTTTAGTTGCTTACAGTGAATAGCAGTGTAGTATTAGATATGTTGGATAAATTAGGATGATCGATAGCACTGTTGAAGGGAGTTATCTTTGTTAATAAATAAAGTATCATTTTAAGGCATTTGCTGATAATGAAGCTGAGCAGCCAAAGTAGAGACATTTTTCCAGCTTGTCATAACCACAGGTCAGAAGATTCTTAATCACTGCGAGTACCAGCTGTCCATGCTGCCTGGAAGAAGATTCTGAGGCTTGACTCTAATACTATTCATTTTCAGTCAAGCAGAAAAAACTTTCTGAGAGGCAGGGATGGAGCCAGTATCTTAACTCATTACAGATTGCCTTCCACTATACCATATTGCCAGTGCTTTTGCTAAGGACCTGGGGGCATGGGAGAGCATGACTCATTGACAAAATTCTAGCAACATCTGCCTTGGCTTACACATTGTGTATAAAACCAGTATTATTTTAACAGATTGGAATTGATTGACTGAAAAAGTAAAGTCTGCACTAATAGGCCATTTGTGCCACAATGTAATGAATTGCAACACTTTTCTGAGTTACATATAGTTTAATAATTAGTACAGCATCTATTAACAATAGTAAACTATAAATCATCACTCTAAAAATGAATTTTTATTAGTGTACTGATGTACAGTGAATTGTTTCATGAACAGCTTATTTACCTTCTTTAATATTAAATCAAAATCATATTTTGATATTAAATCAAGATTGATGAAGACACTATTTCTTCCTCTGATGAGATTAGTCCTCTATGTGGGTGAAAACATTGCTTTCCTGCATTGTCCCAGTGAAGTTCTGTTTCCAGGGGCACATTTTTGCACAGCCTCTCTGAGTTCTACACGTTTTTGACTCCACCTTCTTTTCTCCAGCTAAGAAATTACCTTATCTTTTGATTCTTCTCATTGGCAGGAAATAAAGAATGTAAGTCCTTAGCCAAGTTTTCCAAGGTATCCCACGTTGTTAAATGTTAATATTGTTTTAATGAAAAATTAATGGGAATTTTATAACATTGTAGAATCCTGAAGTATGAATTGGGAGGGGAAAAACTCCAGAAAACAGGAGATAAAATCATAATACAATGCTGGTCTTTTGGAAAGAGTAAATGATATTTGTGAACAGTTAGATTATAGAAGTA
The DNA here is from genome assembly GCF_000277835.1 of Geospiza fortis. Classification (NCBI taxonomy): domain Eukaryota; kingdom Metazoa; phylum Chordata; class Aves; order Passeriformes; family Thraupidae; genus Geospiza; species Geospiza fortis. The sequence continues at coordinate 191,789 of NW_005054565.1, read as the reverse complement.
TTATGCAGATCCTTAGCTGAGAACTGAAGGAGGATGCAATTAATGCTATTTAACCAAGTCTACACTTGTTAGACTAATTTCATTTGAGAAGACTAATAAAAAAACCCAACAAATTGGATAATGAGAACGGTAAAATCAATAGTACATGGATTTCCATCTTCCCAGACAATGCTTTTCCGACACCATCATTGTACTACATGATTTACCACACGTTGAGTGAATTAAAAAAACCCCAGTGATTATTACAACTTGAAATCAATTAGTGGGCCTCATTAAAATCCTTTCAGCACATATATTTCACAGAATCACTGAAGTTTCTTTACTTTTGTTAGCAATTTTGGTTACATAAAAATTAATAATAGAGATTTAGTCTTACAACATTTTTGATATAGATAACAAAGGACTACGCTAGAATTACTTTGCATATTTTATGTAGGCAAACACAGGCTTAAAGAACACAGCGCCAAAGTAAAAAAGTATATGGGAATTATAAAGGTTAGGATACTTATGACACACTTACTAGAATTTACTTTGGAATTTATAAAGGATTATGCCAAGTTGACATTTTTAAAATCAAGACTGGATATTTTTGAATATTTGCTTGGCTGAAATTACAGAAGCTTATGCAGACATTTAGAAGAATCTCATAGTATGTGTTTTGCAGATCAGTGAGATCACAGTAGTTCTGCCTCGTGTTATTTTAAAGGAATTTCCATAAGGAGATATTACCACATCTCCAGTTTACAAATATACAACCAGAAAAAGAAAAACAAAAAAGTCTTTATATGTCAATAGAAAGTCCAGCCCCCATTCCCTCTTTCTCCAGAAATTGACTTAGTAGACTGTTGACTTTGTTTGCTACCTGTCTGCAACTGTCTATACTTGTCCAGTGAGACTTGTTTCTGTCCTTCTATAGACAGAGCAGAATATGAAGAATTATTTACACAACACTGGTAATATAACAGAATTTTGCCTGGATTTATAAATACCTTACATTTTTATATTAGGATTTCTGGAGTATGGATTTTAAAACTGAGCATTTTTATCACTGGTTATAAAAAGGAATCCCAAAGTGTTCAACTCTTTGTTTAAGAGAAGATCAACAACATTATCTGCACAATGAAGAAAGTTCAGCTATTGCACAAAAATATTTATTATGAAATATCTATGTTTTACTAGCCCAGGGAAAGGAACTAAACTGTCATCTCAACTGGGCTAGAGATAAAACCATTGTTAATTTTCTCATATAGTGCCTAAACATTAAATTTATAGAACTTCTGAAAGTAATACTAATGTCATGAAAGCATTTCAGATTAGTTACCACTTTAAACTTTGAATATAGCATTGCAATAGAAACTTAAGAATGTCTTTAAGATATTTTTAGTATGGTAATATAAAATTACATAATGCTTCACCAAGGACACAAAATGCCTGAACTACAAATTGTTATTAACAAATAGTGGTGAGCTATTGTTTACCATTCTATGAAATTCTCCTTTTATCTTCTCAGTAAGATGACCTAAACATGCTAATGTTCATTTAGTTAGCAAATACCTAGTATTTCCTTTTTTTTTAAGTTACATATCTAGCAAGTTATTGAAATCCTAATGTGAAACTATTAGCTCCCAAATATTATTTCTGACACTCCATAGAAGGCCTTTATGTTACATCTGTCTTCCCTTTGTATAAAATGCCACATCCATCTGAATAATAACACTACAATATGAACATTCAAAAAAGCACATTAAATAGTTATTGCTATTAAAACGTGCTTTTTTAATGAGCATAATGTATATGTAAAAAAAGGACAACTCCCCTAATTTCTTGTAAAAGAAATTGACTTTTAGTCTTCTCCAAGGAATTATTAGCTGTCATGAGTGGCCTCAGCACTGAGACTTTAATTAGCCACTTTCTCATAACGGTCTAGTAGAAGACAACATTTTATATTTAAGAGTGTTTAGTTGTTGCCAAAACTGTATGGGCAAGAGCTTAACACTTTACAGCAAGGCGTTCTTTACTAGATAATTATGTAGTGATCATTCTCAGTGTAAAAAAAAATAAAAGACATTTATATAGCTATAGAAAGAAAAATACTTTTCCCCAAAATAAATTAGTAGACAGTGTCTTACCTTGGGAGAGACTAGAATGAACATCTGGGCAAAAGATTAAACTCCAGCTTTGTGGGCAGTAGAGACTGACTCCAAAAAGCCAACACATACTGTTGTGTGAGATGAGGCATATTACAAATAAAAAACCCTGTCTATCATACTGTCTGAGGGGAACAGAGAATCAGTTAAAGAAAGAAAAGAGATACAAATGAAGCATCAAATTTTCTTTTCTCTCACCCATTTAATACCATTGAAGTATAAATGGAAGAGTACAGCTGGAGGAAGTTGGAACTACTTATCAGTTTTTAGTATTTTTTACTGTCCCATATGTAATTATGAGTTGCCATTTTCTTTTTTATTATTCAAGCTGTACATTTCACACTTGCTTTTTTATCTATCCTATCTGCTGCTCAAGGACACTACATCACCTACATCCCATCTACTTTTAATTTTTTTCTGCTACAATTTGCCCATTAGGTAATAGTTCTTCCCTTTTTTTCTTTTTTCAAATAAATACCTTGTCTACCATTGTCCTAGACCTCTTCTGCAGAGGAAAGATGAAAGTAAGAAGATAGTCCTGCTCCTGGGAATGATGCTGCATTCATGGTTAACTCAGACTTCTTCACTTATTGGGTGGTTTTGCAAAATGTCAATGCGTAGAGAGCAAAAAAATACTGCATCCCAGGGAGTGCTTACCAATCCATTCTTTTAGTCTTTTGCCATGATGGGGTGCATCAAATTCATTTTCAACAGAAAAGGAAAGACATCAGGACTACAAAAGATGCAGAAGATTAACCAGTTTCTGAAAGAAGATTAACCAGTTTCTGAAAATGCATGTATAAAGAAAGGCGGGATTAAGAGATATGGCACTTATAGGTTAAGAACAGTGTACACTTACCCTGGAATTTAAATGCTAAAATTATAGTTAACATGAAGGGACTGTTTGTAGAACTTATCAGTTAATACAGCACCCTGTGTCCTTCAGCTTTCTGAAGACAATTATTGCAAGAAGAAATGATCTATAGAAAAATGATGGACCTAGGAGAAAAAAAGAGCTGTTTGTTAGTAATTTCCTTTCTTGTTGTTTTACTAGCCATAGTAAAGTGCCATAGCACTAGCTTTTATACTTTTTAATCCCTTCTTTAGGGAACAAACAAGTCTGATTTCCCATTTTTTGGTTTATATCATCCTCATACCCCCTAGTTTCATATCTATATTTCTAAGGCCATTTTTCTCCAAAATTAAAGTTACTTTTCCCCTGGGTCACAGATCAAGTTACAGAATTCTCTAATCAGCTAAAAATGGATTTTAATAGAGGAATATATCAAGTTTAGTGGCTAATTATAATGAAGCAACACAAAATCTGATAGCAAAGGTGAAAAAAATCAAGTTCAGTGCACACATGAATAGTTTGAATTCTGCCTACATTTTATTGCTAACTACTTTGTCATTAATGTTGTTTGGTTTTTTCATTTAAGTAACCCATTCTATATATTTCTTCTGCCTGGCTAATGCACATATCTAAGGAAAAAGGGAGTGGTTTCTCTAGCAAGTAGTGGAAATTTAATGAACTAAAATATATTAAAAGATGTTGACTTTGTTAGAGGAATTTGTTGTCAATAAAAATATTCTTATAAAGCCATATCTGAAAAATCAGGTTCCATTTAAATTTTCAGTGATCAAAGCTAGTTTCTACTAATTTTTTTAGTTCATCCCTACAGAGGCTTAAATAAAAAAGTACATAAACCAAAAGAAAAATCTGTCAACTACTTTTGTTGCTAAAATTCAAAGTCATGATGAACAGTAGAAGAAATAAGTACTGTTGTGTTTTTGTTTCCTGCATGACAAACATGACATATGTTGGGAATTAATATGTCAGTTAAAATATTTGTTGAAAAACAAATCACAAGAACAATGTTTTACTGATTGAGCACAACTCCAGTTGTATTTAGATCATAGAGTGAGAAAGGATTTAAGGCTAACATAGCCCTACAAATATACATGAGAGATTCTCAAGTCAAAATGACTTATCTTTATAAAGTACCTTATCAAAAATAGGTGTCAAAGCAATTTTATTAACCTAGCCGAAGTTACTAACTTTTCACATCACAAAGTTTAACACCTCATTAGAAATCCAGTCACCTCCCACCCCAGTAGCAAATCATCCACACATCTTTCTATCTATATCAATCACCAAAGCTGCTAACTCACCAGACCTAACTCTGCCTTACTCTTCTTTTACTAAATTAATAAAAGAGTTAATAAAATCTTAAGTTATAACCTCACCCTCAGCCATGGGAAATGTGAATATCATGACTTAGACATACATCATCTAAATCTAAATTTTTTTCCCCATTTTTTTTTCTCCATCATAAATATTTCAGTTGAAGAGCAAGTGAGCCTTCTCTGCCACTGTTTAAAATGTGCTGTAGCCAAGCTTGTGCCAGATGCTTTACCTTCCAGTCTCCAGCCCACACCAGCTGAAAAGGCAATGCCAGTCCAGGTAGAGTTCTATCAGCATACAATTTCTTATAACATGAAAGAACAGAGGTGTTGATAGCTGGATGTTATCACACCCGCCTTTAATTAGCTACGTCACATGTGTTATGAGGTCTCAATCACCTTAAGACTTAGGGGAAGATAGCAAAAGGAGAAGACAGGCATCTGGATTTCTTTGCATCTATCCTTTTAATTCCTGTTAGGTTTCAATCAATCCTTGATATATACTAGATCAATGAGAAATTTATGGCTTTCTCAACTTGGAGAAGATGCAAGTATAAAGACTGGATGTGGCACCAGGTGCCATGGTTTAGTTGAGGTGTTAGGGCATGGGTTGAACTCAATGATCTTGAAGGTCTCTTCTAGCCTAATGATTCTGTGATTTCTTTTTCTCCTAAAAGTTTGCTTGAAGGACTTCATACTGTGTTTAAACATGAAAATTTGATGGTCCTTCCTTATTTACAGCATTTTTTGCTCTAGTGTTACCCTGCATTTGATGCTCTATTTTGCATTGATATAATTTTGTTCAGATAATTCAGCAGAATTATCTATGGTCTAAGCAATTTTTCCAGTTGTGTCCTTAGCATCATTTTTGGAGGACAAAAAATATTTTGTAGTCTGAGAAGAACCTTGTTTTTCTTGCTTAAATTTGACAGGAGATAACTTAAATCCCAAATTTTTAAGATGACTCCAGTCTATTTTGTTTTATTTCAGTTCTGGTACTAGACCAGAAAATTTTCCAAGCATAGATCAGTTTAAAGGGATTCTAGAAAATGAACATTTCTTATGAAGGATTTCTTTTTTGCCGTGTTTATTGGTGAAAGAATATAATCTTCCTAGCTAATCTTAAAGGAATGAATACTTGAATATATGATGCATACTTCTCATATACATGACACCAATAATTCTCTTCCTAATACTTTCAAATAGATTCAAAGTATTACTTTAGTGTGAGAGTTTTCTGTCAATAAATATCCTAAAAAAAAAAAAAAGAAAACAAACTTAAAATCCCCAAAACCTAAGGGAAAAAAAAGGAAAAAAATGTGCAATATGATTTATACATCATGTTTCTTATCACAGAATCTATGTATTGTAGAAACGAGGCCTCTTTGTCCTGATTAACCACAGTTTATAAAACAGGCTGTATATTTTTCTGTGTCTGCAGAGTAATTCATTAAGTGTCAAGCAAATATTTTCCCACTTTGTTATGTCCTTTGCCCTCTGAGATTGTTTTATTACAGAAGTATCAAATTGCATTTTGCACATCTGAAGTCATTTCAAGAAAAGGAGAGAGTTAGCCCTTTCCATAACTTCTTTTATATTATTTGCTATAACTGTCTTCAGCTTAATCAGAAGGAGGAAACATTTCCTAATGCAAAGAAAAATGAAATATATGTCTTATGTGGTTTCTTTGAGCTTATTTTTTTCATTATTAAAGTTATGAAAGCAATTAATTTTGGTTCTAGCCAATTGTTGCAATGAAGTAATAGAAACTTGAAAATGAGAGAAGGTGCAAATTCTCTGCAGAATTTTTTCTTGGTTGAGCTCTTTTTGTTTTATGAAAAGATTTTTTTATGTCTCTTCAATACAGATATAACTAGTACAATTGTTATATTTCATTTATAGCAATTATCCATTAACCATCCATCTTTCCAGGATTCCCACTATAAATACTTTTTCTGGGTTCAGGGTCCTCAAGACAGGCCTTTACTACAACATTTCTTTTCAATACCATTCCTAACATTATCAGTTTTAGGTTGTCTTTTTTAAAGCCTTCAGTCTTCAAGTGAATTGGTTGCAAAGTAACTTCAAAAGAAAGAGTTTTCTCTTGGAATTTCTTCCTTCCTTCCTTCCTTCCTTTCCTTACAATTTTACCTTCAGGACATCTTGGAAATTGAATTAATTATAAGAAATCAGATTAAACTTGAACACCATGATGTGTATAAACTACAAATGGAATTTCTACATTTCCCTACCTTTAGAGTTTATTTAAAATGATATCCACAGATCTGAGCTCATTTGCTTGGATGTACTCACAATCACTTGAAAATTCACCTTCTTTTTTTTTTCCTGCAAAGTCTTATAGATTTCTAACTTACTCTTAATTACAAGAATGTAAACAAGTTTAAATTTAAATGCAAGGGATAAGGTAATAAAGGGAATATAAAGGTATTCAACTTGCTCCAAAGTTACTGTGAAGTAGTTAAAGTAATGGAATATTTCCTCTTCCACTGGCTTTTGAAAAGCAGCTCCGTAGAAGAAGGGATAACTAGGCAAATTTTGTGGAACTTCATCTCTTGGGTGCAGCATAAGACACCAGATTTTCAGATAACATTTACCTGTAACACAATGTTCTTGCAGTCAATAAATGTGAGCTGGTATGCTTGCAAAGACATAGCAGGGAGAATACTTGTATAGTACTAAATATGACTATGAACGCTGTGACTGTGGCCAAATTGCAATGAGGTTTGATAGAATTTATGGACATCCAGGGCATGTCTTCTTGGGCACATACACAGGAGCATAAAATCAGAATGGTTTGGGTTGAAGGAGACCTTCAGATACCATTCAGTCCAACTCCTTTGCCATCTTTCACTAGATCAGGTTGCTCAAAGCCCCATCCAATCTCAGTTTGAACACTTCCAATAAAGGGACATCCACAACTTTTCTGGACAATCTGTTACAGTGTCTCATTACACTCATCCTAAAAAAGTCTCTGTTTTAGAGAATTGTCCTGTGCATATTCATATCTTTGCTATGGGCACCACACTGATCTCAAAGCACAAATAAAAGCTGAGAGTAAACAATGTTACATTAACAAAATTAAAATGCACAGAAGGGTACAATGGAATAATAGAATAGTCTAATGCAACATTAGGTTTTCAGAAAAAAATTTAAATATCAACAATGGACAAATAAACCACTCCATTAAAATGACATAAATCTTTATGAAAAATTTTCCTATACCACTGCCTATGATATCATGCATGTGAAATATTTCAGTTCTTATGAAACTTTTCATAGGAAGCCATGTATCAAGAACATTTTTTTAAAAAATGCAATATTTCTATGAATGAAAATATTTGCCAGAAAGATAGATTATTCCAGAATTTTCAAACAGTATTATTTACTATTTACAGGCAGATGTTTTATGCACTTGCATCAAATCATCAAGTTCATAGTAAACCAGATCCTGAAAAGACTGCATCTAAAGCTGCATTAAAATCAATATACAATTGTAACATCTAAAAGAAGGCTTTATGTAGCTACTGAATGACTACTATTGATTTGATTTTAATTCAAATATAAATTTCCTTATTTAAACCTTACATATAGGTTATTTACATTAGTATTTTTCAAATTTTTATTGCCTGTTTAATTTCGATGTTAGGTTTTATGGATAGTGCAAAGCTGCAATTATTTGCTTCATGGCAGCCCTAATGGCTTTAAGTGAAGTCAAGTATTCCATTGTCTTAGAAGGTGTAGGAACATTTGCTAAGAAGCAATTACTACACTGAATATGGGTGCAAAACTCTCTGTGACAGGTGAAGACAATTAAAGTAAGCCTGTGTCATAGTTTAATTTTACCTTACAAGGCTGTTGAGATCAGGAAGTAAAAATCTCCCAGAAAAAGGAAAAATGTAGCTTAACAAAAAGTCAAAATTTGTTCACTTTCATAAAAAATATCCAGTAACAGTAGAAATATCACTGACCATGAAAATGAAACTCCTAGCCAGCGATTATCAAGGGTATTGCTCTTAATATAGGCAGTGCTGAAATTAAACACACTGTTCAAGGCACCCATAAACTTGCTTTCTTTGATCAGAGAGCAGCGCTACTTTCTCTACAGTTCATGACTGTCCTCTATAGTTCAGACTTTCCTCATCATACCATATCAAAACCTTAAACAGGCAGGTCAGTTCCAACCAGTCACTCTATTCTTCTTTGTTCTCTACCTATCATGGTAAAAATAAAAATAAACTTGAAACTCAGTCGCATGTAAATTCTAGGAGAGCAGAATTCAGAAAAGGATTTGTAGTACAATTTGGCTCTTGAAATCCCAGTGTTCAGAATTGTGACTTTATGTGGGACAGAGAGCTCTGAAAGCAGAGAAGCATTACTTGGTTTAAAAAAGCCCAATAGTTAGTTACTTTGATCAATTAAATAGCTCTTGCTACATGGACGTATAATTCAGTTTCTCTGGAAAAGAAAAGGCTGTTATATGATTTCTCTCTGCTATATTTTGTTGCAAGAGTAGTTCATGTTTAAAAAAGTGTGGGATAGAGTCACACACAGATTTGGGTTGGAAGTAAGCTTTAAATGTTGTCTTGTCCAATTCCTTCTGTAATGAACAAGGACATTTTGACCTAGATCAAGTTGTTCAGAGCCCCATCCAACCTGATCGTGAATGTTTCCAAGTATACCACCGCCTCTCTAGGCAACCTATTTCAATGTTTTAACACCCTCATTGTGAAAGGTTTCTTCCATATATTTCACCACAGTATGGATATTCCATCCCTCTGATAATTTTTGTGGGCCTCCTTCAGATCCACTCCACTGGGTCAATGCATTTTTTGTACTGGGACCCCAGAGATAAGTACAATACTCTAGCTGGAATCCTAACAGAGCAATGTAGAGGGGGAGGATCATTTCCCTCGACCTGCTGGTCACACTTTTGATGCCACCCAGGACATTGTTGGCTTCCTGAGCTGTGAATGTGCCTTTGCAGCTCACATCAAATGGGGATTGCACCATCCCAGGTGCAGCACTTTACATCTGACCTTGTTAGACCTCATGAGGTTCCCATCTGTGTGTTTCTGACTGGCATCCCGTTCTTCATGTGTGCCCACTCAGTTTGCTGTCATTCATAAACTTGCTGAGGGTGTACTTGTTCCCCCTGGACACATAATGGAGAAGAAAGTGAATCAGCATGAACTGATAAGAGATAAATGATGTCTGACCTTCTTGGCTGACCTCTCTGATTTGGGGAGAAGAAGAGAGAAGTGGATATAATTTATGTGAATTTTAGCAGGACTTTCATGACTGCTTTTCACAGTATTCTCATTTCAAAAGTACAGTTCAGGTAATAGATAACCAGAAAGATAATAAACTGACTGGGCAGTTGAGCTCAAAAGTTCATGGTTAATAGGTCATGTTCTACCTGGAGACTTTGTAACAAAAAATGAAGTATTAAGAGATCTGTCAAGGGGCATGAGCTGTTCAAGGTCTTTAAACCTGATGAGAGTATACACTATGAAATCTCCTTCAGTTCATCGCTCAAGATGACACCAGTTTTGGGATGGGGTATCACATTCAAAGGTGGGGACAACATCCAGAGGGACCTAGGAGTATTGTGTTAGGAGACTTATGAAATTCAACAGAGACAAACAATTCCTGTCCTCAGGACAGAAGAGCCTTGGCCAAAACACAGTCTGGGGACGGACATGCTGGGATCAGTCTATTGGGAAAGGCTTTTAGGCCCAGTAGACAGCAAAATAAGCCTGAGCCAGATGTATAACCTGGCAGAAAAGCAGCCAACAACATTGCATGCTGAACAAACAGGGGCATAGCAATCACATTGTAAGTGATTATCATCCTCTATTTAGCACTTCTTAGACCATGTCTGCAAAATCTGCTCAGTTTGGGGCACCCCAAAACAAGAAATACATTCATAAACCAGAGTTTAGCAGAGTGACAGAAAAACAATGGAGACTGGAGAACTTGCCCAGTGAAGAAAGACTGAAAATTCAGGCTGGAGCAAGGACAGCTTTGGAGGCACATACCTGCAGTCTGTGGGTATCTACAAGGAGATTATGGAGGAGAGGAAGCCAGGCTCTTCACAAGATGTATGAAAAGTACATGGGGGAAGATGAAGGGCAATTGGCATAAATTAAACAAAGAAAGGTTCCCTGTGGATATAAGGAGAAACTTTTTCCCCACAGGAACCTGTTCCACAACACTGTATGAAGTGGCCCAGAGAATCTGTGTGATCTGTATCTTTGGAACTTTCCAAGATCTGCTAAGTTGAACCCTAAACACTAAGGTCTTACCCCATAGCTGATCCTACTTTGAGCAGCAGGTTGAACTAGAGAACTCCTGACAGCCCTTCACACTAGTTCTCCCATGACCAGAAGCTTTTGTGTCATAAGTCCTGACCAACTAGTAAGTGACAAGAGTTTTCGGTCTCTTTTTTTTTTTTCCTAGTCCATGACTTTAAATTTAAAAATGACTTTGTAGATCCAGACTCAAATTTCCCACATAGATCTTGAGATCTCCAAGCAATTGAGGTTTGAGGACACAGGTGAAAAAAGCTCTCTTACAGGCCTGAATCTGTTAAAGTCTTAGTGCAGGAAGATTATTTTGGAAGGAAACTTGAACGAGTAGCAAGGCCCCCTTTTAATATTCAGTAGGTAAGCTTTTCTTGTTTATTAGTTTCATTACTTGTTTGACCTTTCAATTTGAAACTGGAAGAGTAGCAAATCTGTGCAGCTTGCTTCAGCTGAAGGTTGCTAAGCCTTTCAATGAAAATGTGAATTTTTTTTCTACTCCACAGGACATTGCAATATATTATATGGCAAAGAAGAGCCTAAATGTTTTTGTGGTTACCTGCTGATAAGTAATTACCTTCATATCCTCTCCTCTGTTTAGCTCAATGTGAGAATATTTATTTGCTTATGAAGGAATGCTGACAATTTGCCTGACTCCCCACCTATTTTTACCAAAGCCACCAGAAACAGCATTCTTTTTCCTGATGTGCAGATATTAGCCAGAGAGACAAGCTTTATACAAACATCTGCCACTCTACATTCACTAATACTTCAACCTTTTATTTCAATCTGAATAAAGTGTATCTCCCTCTTACATGTTTTTATCAAGATGTGAAATCCTGGACAGGATGAGAAGGGCTTACACACTCAAAGAGACTTGGACAAAAAAAGCTTCTGTCAATTTTCTCGCCTGTCTCATGCTTTAAGTGTGAATTCCTATAATGTGAGTTGATAAGTAATTATCAATTACTCATCAACTCACATTACTCGTCTTCCAATACTGCCTGATGTACTGAGCTTTTGTCTTTTCCTCTTAGGCTGACAGGACAGAAATAAGCACACAAGACCGCAGATTTTGAATCCTGTTGGTGCCAAAGTGTGGGTAATACAGCTAGTGTATCTGGAAAGTATAAACTTTGAATATATATCTATACACAGATCTGTACATGTGCAGTATACCATACATCCGAAGAGGAGGTCTGGATAGAAAAGGACACATGTCAAGCCAGATAACTGGCTATGAACCTTTTTCACATAGAGTTAAATGAGAAACTTTTCTTTGCTCTTCAGGATCACTTTGTTTGATGATACATCAGTGATGTTGTGGGTGTGCACAGACCTGTTCTAAAACAAAGGTAGATTTCCTGGCTGTGAACATCAGCATTCAAGAATCAACATTTACAAGCTGTCCTATATGTACAGTAGCTCTTTTATCAACCTATTATCACCGTTAAATGCAATTATTTGCAAATATCACTGCAGAATTACTCTCTTTCTTTAAATGAAACCTCAATTTTCTCAGAGTTGTTAGTGCTGAAAAACTAAATTGAAAACTAACAGAATGTTGCAGCAATGAGAAGATGTCAAATTTCTTGAATCTTTTTAAAAGACTTTTCCAAGGAGAATTATCTTTCTCTTATCTTAAACCAGTGTGAGTCAGATATTTCATTGGTAAAAGAGAGTGATAAAGTGTTTCATATTGAGGAAAGAAACATATGAATCTCTTACAGTCCACTAGACTATATACATTTTCCAAAAGACAACCTCATACAGTGTTTTCTATGTCCAATAAGGACCTTCTTTCTCTTTAGGCTTTTCTTGCAATTAATATCATCCATTATGTGTTATATAAGGTTTTCCTGAGTGTTCTCATAAATAAAAAAATCTCACAATAAACTGGAAACCAATCTTATTAAGATATTAGATATATAATTCATACCCAGTGCTCTTAATTAAGAAACAATTGTAAGAGCTAAGATACAGTGAAAATGTAATATACTTTCTTTTTTTTTTCTTTTTTTGAATGCTATGATTTCACTCATAAATGATAAATGAAAGATAAACTGCATTTTAAATAGGATTTTGAAACAGTTCAAGTAAAACTGTCCATGGATAGCTGGAAGATGACTACACACCACATATTAACTGACAAATAAATTGATCTAAATGAGAAAATGTCTGGACTAGAAATGTTTTTAAATAGCTTTGCTTGAAGATAAATCAAACAGTTTACATGATCAAATTAGAAAGAAGTGTAGGTGCACAGCATCTATCTAATTAATAAATATGCAAGACATTATACAATTATTTATTTCACATTAATGTCTCTTCATGAGAAGAAAAGGCACCATAAAAAATATTCAGAAGAAACTTAGCACAGAAAACCTGGTTCACTCTCAAAGATTGTAATCTTTAAGGTACGTATTTGAGGAAGGAGCGGTTTGAGGTTTTGTTTCCTCTTTTTTGCATATGTGTAGTACAAGCCCTGCTTCAAGATATAATTCCTTGCATTACTTTGCCTCAACTATTTAGACAAGTTTCTTCGTGCTCAATTAAATTTACTGGGACTTGTCTCTGTCTGTGGTGAATTTCATATAAAACATTAATCCTAGCAAAGCAAAAAATATCTTGCATGCATTATCAGTATTTCGTTTTTATAGTACTGGTCATTGTTTTACAATTTATTTCTTTCCTTCTACAGATGTGTGGTCTGTGACCATCAATAGAACAAATTTGGACTGAGTCTGTCAGAACAGTTTGCAAGCAGTTTATATTGCATTACCATCTGTTTATACTGTCCTTTTTTTCTGCCCCTTTTCTATATTCAGTTGTTGCTAAGAGTAAAAACATTCAGTTTGAACATTTTCAATGTAAAGGCCTTTCAATAGAATAATCAAAGTTCCTGTTTCTAAAATATCTTACTATTGTGGTTTAACTTCAACTGGCAACCAAGCCCAGCACAGCTGTTCACTCATTCACCTAACCAGCATTATGTGGGGGAGAATCAAAGGGTAAAAGCTGGAAAACTTCTGTGTTGAGATAAAGATGGCTTGATAAGGAAAGCAAAAGCTGTGCCTGCAAGCAAAAGAAAACAAGGATCTGATTCACTCCTTCCCATGGGTGGGCAAATGTTTGGCCACCTCCAGAAGAGCAGGTCCCCATCATATGCAACTGTGACTCAGGAAGACAAATTCCATCACTCCAAAAATCCACCCTTCCTCCTTCTTCCCCCCACTTCATATACTGAGCATGATGTCATATGGTTTGGAATATCCTTTTGGTCAGTTTGGGTCACCCAGCAGTGTCCCACCCCACTTCTGATACACACCCAGTGTCCTTCCCACCTTGGCAATACAAAGAGCAGAAAAGGCCCTGACTCGGTGCAATCCCTGCTCAGCAATAACAAAAGCATCTCTGTATTATCAACCCTGAGTTCAGCACAAATCTAAAACACGGCCCCATACCAGCCACTCTGATGAAAATTATTCCAGCCAAAACCAGCACCCTTGCACACACTCTTAGTCTAGGTTTTTCAGCCTCACCAGGTCATTTCATAGCTAACCATGTGAGCTACTTAGTACTAACATTTAAATTACACTTGCTAAAAGCATTTTGAATATTTCTAGACATGCTACAAAATTATTTATGTGGTAGTCCAGGCCAGATACTATTATTAAAGTAATTTTTTTTAGCAAAATCTACTGTGATAATATACAAAAAATATCTGGTTGAAATGTTTGTATTCTGTTTCAATGAAAAAGAAACAGACTATGTCCAGAACCACAACGAAATTCATGGAAAATCTACAGAAAAAAATTAGAATACAGTTGGTCATAGGAAGATCTTTAGTCATCTCTGCCTTTTGACATGGAGCCATGTAATTGACCATGTCTCAACCATGTCATGTTAAGTGTCTGAATATTTTATCTGGACAACTTTGAGGAGCTGAACTGCTTCTTCCTAACACTTCAGACAAAGGTTTCAAGCAAAGTAAAATTTAAAATGTAATAATTTTTTCTAAGAATAATTAGCAGTTTGCTAGAATATCTAGCAAAAATACTAGGTCCTACTTAATACAATAAGTCATAATAGACTTAAAATAGACTGTCATAGAAACTAAAGCAATGGACAGGATGGGGGGCAGTAAACTATTCAAAACTTTGCAGAAGAAAGTTATGGTAAAAAGGTGTATCTTTATTTAATTTCAGGGCTTTTTACTGACCAAAACGTTGGGGTTAAACCAATATATTTCAAAAAAGGTACAGATTTTCCTGCTTAACTGAAAAGCTAAAATAAGCAGGTGCTTGCCCATCTGCCATCTGTGTCTGCCACTGTCCAAGAAAGCACAGTACAAAACAGCTGTGTCGGAGGTATTTCTGTGCAGCAAATATTGACAACTGGAGCAATATCTCTGATAGACCCTGTTACAAAGTTTAGGAAATACACAGAAATTCTCACTCTGACAATGGATGTAATAAGTTGACTACCAAAATATTTCACTGCATTCTTTTTTATATATGTCATCTTTTTCAAGTCTTCCATGATGCTTCTTCAAACAACAATAAACATCTTTTGTTATTGGTTCTAAGCTGATGAAACAAGGGAATGATGGGCATCAAATTCTAACATAAATCTTTGTTTATAGAAAGTAACAAAATATCATTTCAGAGAGCAATTGCTAGGCTGTCACCAAGCGAAAATAATATTCAAATCATTAGAATTGGAAAAATTAATGGTTTATTTTTATGAAGAAGCATGTCAAAAACATCTGACATATAATGAACATAGGAAAAAGAAGACCAATGGGATAAAAAAGACAAATACACCAATTTGAAGACATGGAATTTGCTCTTGGATTTTAATTTATCTTTTCCAGGAGAAGGAAAAAAAAAAGCACAAGAAAAGGAAGAAGAGGAGGGCAAAGGATAAGAGGAAGGAGAAGAGGAAGGAGAAGAGGAAGGAGAAGGAGAAGAGGAAGGAGGAGAAGAAGGAGAATAATGAGAAGAAGAGGAAGAAGAAGAAGAAGAAGAAGAAGAAGAAGAAGAAGAAGAAGAAGAAGAAGAAGAAGAAGAAGAAGAATTTCCTGTCACTTAATATATGCTGAATTTTCTTTCAGAGGACAATATTATGTGTCTGACAACAGAAGGAATCTATTGCAGTTCTTAAACTACCTGAAAAGGGATAGGCATCCCCTTGTTCTTTTGACATGTACTGTGAGTATATCCCTGCTGTACTTTGAAAAGTGAATCAGTGACAATGACATCATGAGGTTCCATACTTATCTTTCTCTCAAAGTCTGACATAATGCAACAGTTTTCCTTCTAAGTTAAAGGCTGATTTCTATGGGTTTTAGCCTTACAGTTTTGACCTAAGAAATTAAAGCCAACTCTGAGTCTTATATAATAAACTTTTAATCAGAGATTACTGGGCAATTATGTGCTTGGTATGCATTAGACAGAAAATTTGATAGGATAGTTTTGAATAGTTGCTTTTCCTTAGCAACATTAAATAAAGTAAAATTTATTAAATCTCTAAAATGATAGATTTTTTGAAAATTTCATTCATATTAGTTTTGGTCATATTTTCAACAGCAGGTCATATTTTCAAAAAGAGGCTTAGTCAAAGCTGACATTTTACTAGAAAAAGGAGAAAGTGTTTTAAATTTTATAGAATTAGTTACAAAAAGAGTTCCTAGATTCAAGAACTTAACAGTTTTTTGTTTAATGATATTTTTGTGGGTACTTGGGGTTCTTTCTGGAAATTTTCCTGAAACCTGCATCAAAAATTTTTGCAATAAAAATTGGTCCTGATCAAAATCAATTAACTATTTTTTGCCATTTTTAATGAGACATTTCTCTTCTGTAAAATGTTACAGCTATCTACTGAGATGGAAAAAAACATCATTACATTTAAATAGCAGAGCAAGCCTTGACAATAAAAAACAGTGTTTCCTGTGATTTGGGGATGTGTACTCTGATGAAGTTCTTTTCAGAACTGAATTCCAGGTGAGACTGTAGACTGTGGATTACAGAGTACAGTAACTGAGTACATGGGAAAACTAAAGCCAATTAATATATTCCTTTACTGATTAAAAGGGAATGGGATGTCATTGCTGTTAAGAGTGATGGCTAGTTGTCTAAATAGCACTGAGAGTGCTCCAAATACAGGAAAGAAGGAAAGCCTAGAATTAATTAGTATTTAATTCCCAGACTTTAACATAGATCTTAATAACGTATGACAGGAAACATTTAAAATACTTATTGTTATTATCTAGCCTCACAGATAGAGAATCAAACAGCTTAACATGGAAATAAGTCTCAAACCACAGTTTAAGCACTAACATTTCCCTCATAAATAGTTAAAAGTAAGTCTGTCTTAGGGGATCAGAGAACACAAGGTACACATCTATGTGGAAAGGACTCTTTTCCATGTGAAATGTGTGGAGGTGGATGTGAGACTGTTCAGCAAATTGGAAAATATAAGCAATGGTCAGCCAGAATAGTTTTGGTATTTTAAATATAACTTTCAAACAGGTATCTGAAGTGGATGATGAAGCCAACGGTGGTGAGTGGGAGCTTCTATAAGGAGAACAATTAAGTTTCTGTGCAATAACCAGATAGTTAAATAAACATTTCCCCCTCTCCCTAATTTAAATTCCTCTTCCACATATTTAACCCTAGGATGTCAGTACAGAAAATTAATTTTGTAGTGTTTTCTCCTGTCTTTTTGCTTTCTCTTTTTCACCACATATGAAATGTGTAAGTTTTTCTGCTCAGATTATAAAACTTTTGAAAATATTTTTTTCTTGTTTTTGCCACAAGTATTTAAAGTATTATATATTTTCTGTAATATTTTGCTTACCCATGATATTTTTTCCACATTCTACTTCTTTAAAAACATATGTGTCAAATATCACAATATAAGAAAATAATGTTTTTATGCAATCAAGTCTAAAAAACATGACCATAATCAAATTAGTGTCAAACATATCAAGAGATTTTTTCCTCCATATTTCACTAAGTGCAAAACTCTGCTTGGAGAACAAAGTTAACAAAGTTTCCTCTGTAATCTAGAATTTCTCTAGAACTTTCCAGAGTTAAATGTATATTCATTGTTGTTTATTGGTAAGATCTAAAATTGTTGTAGCATGTTCATGGGTTTTTTGACTTTCATAAACTTTGATTTTCACTTCTCTTGAGGCAGATATTTTCTCTTTCCAAAGTGTCATTATCAAGATTATTAGATTTTTTCCTACATACTGTGAACAAGAAATAAAAGTCATGCTAATAGCGGCTTTCAGTGATTTAGTATTGAAGGACCTTTCCAAAATCAGATAGTGGCATACTCTTAAAACATGATGCTTTCATAATGACCATATGTACATGCTTTAGATATAAAAAACCACATCAATTCCTAGAAAAATAAATGCCATATAGTGTCAAGAGAAAAATGTATCAACAAGTTTCTTGGTATAAAATAACTTACATGTACCATATAAGTTAAAGCAATCTGCTATAAAGTTTTTCAATTTCCTCCCAGAAACTGTGCTTTGGAGGGAAGACTCAATTTAAAGTGGTTCTTGCAGGGACAATCAGGATGGCTGACAAGGAAGCTTAAAAAAGGAAATGTCCTTTATGAAAAGCAAAAGTAGTTGCAGGGCTAGAACTGGGGAAACTGCTTCCATATTAAGGGAGTAGCTCAACATTCTCCTACTCTGCTTGCCTTCCTATCTCTGTGAGAGCTTAGAAATTATGAAAAGATTCAGATGTAATAGCATGCATGACTTTTTTTTTCTTCAAGCAACTGAGGATGTCTCATGCAGTCTGTATGTCCAAGACAATTTATGTGACCTTTTTTAAGGAAAGATAAAAGCTTTACACGTTTTTATCATAGCCATAGTAGTCTTATTTTTTAACATGTATTTGACATCTTTTATAGACCACAAGAGCTATTTCAGCTCCAAGCAAACTATTTAAGATCAGATGTTAATTCAGCGATGCAGCATATTTCACAATGTAATCTTTCCCAGGACAGAGTACAAGCATGTGAATTAGGTAAATTTCCCAGCTGAACATGGATGATGCAACATTTTATACTGAAAGAGGATTCTTGCCCAAAACACAGTCCTAAATGTTTTAAAAGTGGTGTCATGGTAAAAGCTATCTGATAGAACCAATTTTTTGTCATCAACAAAAACATCAGGTCAATGCTGTCCAAAAAGCTTGTGCCATTAAACAGCAAACCAAAACAAAACCCTACAACAAAAAAAAACATGCCAAATCAGAACCACCAATACCCCTCCAAACAGCCCCAAAAATTGACAGCAATGAATCAATTATTCTTCTTAGTGTTGATAGACTCTGAACCAGTTAGCTGATTAAGTCTTCCAAAAAGGATAGTAAGCTTCTGCCTTCATTTGTCTTATTTCCTTCCTATCATTAAAGATAATATTTAATCCAAATATATTCTCTTATTTTTGAAATTACCTTTTAATTAACAGGTTATGAAGTACTGACTGTCAAAGCTCACTCTTCCACACAGCTGCCTAGCCTTTAGCCTCTCTGATAAGGTAGACACTTGTCTCATTCAAGGTGTAACTATAAGCATGACGCTAATAAAATGTACAGTAGTTACATTCATAGTTTTAAAATCAACTATA
Organism: Geospiza fortis; assembly: GCF_000277835.1. Taxonomy (NCBI): domain Eukaryota; kingdom Metazoa; phylum Chordata; class Aves; order Passeriformes; family Thraupidae; genus Geospiza; species Geospiza fortis. The sequence goes on along the minus strand of NW_005054565.1, from coordinate 172,476 downwards.
TGAAATCATCTAATATTATGAGATACAAAATCAAATCATTTATTAAAATAAGACATAGATAAAACAACTGCTTAGTAAAGAATCATTCTCCAATTCATAAGCCATGGGTCCTGATTATTCTGGTAATTAAGTCATTAGAAACACTAAGTCCTTTCAGTAGTGCAGATTATAACCTCACAATTTGGTTAGTTCTGCTTTGAATTTTAGATGGACTCACTGCTTCTCCCTCCCCCCTTGACTCTGTTTTTTTTATACAAAATAAATTATCCTATGGTACCTTAGAAAAAACAGAACATATAAACACACTAAATACAGAAGAATAGATGGCTAAAGGACTCAAGGAAAGCTTATTTTTATCTCCACATCGATAATAATGTTTTTGGCACCATATAGGCACTTAAGCACAATTTAATGACTCTTTCATAAAAGTGGGAATTGTTGCATTGATGTTCGTAACTTGACCAGAACTGAACAAATAATATTGTCATTCACTGATAATATGCATTTCTCTTTGTAGAAAAAGAAGACTCTTACCTATATAGAAAGTAATTCATACTCTTTTCAGTTTTGTCACATCATCTCCAGGTAGTGTTCACAAGTAGACATTCCTGTCCATGCTTAATGTACTAAAAATGAACACAAAAAAGACTCCAAAAAACCCAACAGCACCAACAAAAACTTCACCCACCGCAAAACCCCCACAAAACCCCCCAGTGGGAACTTACCCTGTCCCTCCTGGGAATACCGGCATTGAAGGAACGTTGGCTGGTCTGGAATCCTTCTTTCATTAATTTCATGTGATCCTTTCCTGAGCTCTATGTGTCTGCACTGCCAAAGAGTCCTATGGGACAGAATGGTCTGAAAGGTATTGTCAGTACTGACAATTCAGTTAACATATTGAAATTATTATTATTATGAGGAATAGGATCACACTGCCATTTTTGGAAGAGTTTTCTTGAATGATAGGGCTTAGGAATTATGGAAATGGGATATTTTTGAGTGATCAATTAATAAGTATAATACAGAGAACAATTCACAGCACAACCACATGTATTGCCACACAGTTGTGATGTCATAGTTATTTTTAAGTTATAAACATATCGTTTTTTTCAAGTTACACGTAATGCACAAAAGAGCACTAATACTGAATACGTGTAAAGAGAAGAAAGGTAACAAAATTTCTGTTGTTTGCCTCTCCTTCAATCTGAGATAACAGGATTCACAAGAAAAGGCTGCTGAAGCCACTTGTCTCATCTGTTCAGTATCATCTTTCTTTACATCTTCCTATGTGAGAGGGAAAGGGAGGAAATTTTGCAGGGGGAGTCACATGTTCTTACAAAGGTCTTTGGCTGTAGTTTAATACTCAATGCTTTCATCACCTTTCAGTTCCAACTTTTATCTTTCCTTTTCAGGTCCCTGCCCCAGTCTTATAAAGCCTCTGCTGAATGTTTTGATCTTTCTCCTTCCACACCAAGTGCTCCTTCCCAGGGGGTTAAAGGGAAGGGTAGCAATATTGCTGCTTTTACTCAGGTTTTGAAGCAAAGATTTAATCACGCATACACACACAGTCTGACAGAAGACTCTCCCAAGTGCCTTCGAACAGCTCAGATTTTTCACTAAACTTCTAGATAGTCTTCCTTACTATCTAACCTAGATTCGCCAGTGCTTTAGATGTGTCTGTAATGATGAAAGTCAGATCGGAATGAAGTTTCTGCAGACAAAATATGGACATTTTTTTGGGACATATTTTTAAGATGTCCTTTTCCTATCCTTGAACTGCAGATCCATTTTTGGCCTCTCAATTGCCAGCTGTGAATTTGGGTGTGTGTGTCCTTAATACACTTAATATGTGAATGTAATTGTGCTCTTAAAGGCCTAGAACAAGTTCTATTAGTTGCAGTCAAAAGTACTCCAGGATGCAAAATGAATGTAATGTTTTCGTACACACGCAGAAATAAACCACCCCAGGACAAGTCTCAAATGAAGAATTGTAATTAAAGAACTGAAGGAATTTAAAGCTAGTGAAGTAGCTTTAAATTTGGACAGTGGAAACTGACCAAATTAATTAGAAGCAAACATGAAAACATCCCAAGGCACCAAACACTGATATTAAAGCAAAAATCAAATCCACAAAATTGGGTAGAAAATACAGACTATTTTATTGTGGATTCACTGTAGAGACATCTAGATTTTTAAATTTAAAATATCTGGAGAAGTTTGATAGCTCATTTTTTGTCCCTAGGGAGGGACAAAAATCATTTGCAAAACCACAAGAGAGTAAGTAATCTGGAGCCTTCTTAGAAAGTGGATTGCATCAAGGGACAGGACGTTAAAATATTTCGGTAAGGAAAGGATAGCAGTGGCATTGAGTCTCTTCTGTAAATACCCAGAAAAAAAATCAGTTAACATTAGAATGGAAATAAACCCACATTGCTCTATGACATTAGAAATTGAACACACTAGAAAAAGAGATATTAAGTCCTCTAATATTTAAAATAGAAGGCAAAATAAAAATACATGTCTGAAAAGATGATCGTTCCTCATTGTTTAAAGATAGTGTATTCAGAAGAAGGCACTATGGGGATTTATTCCTGCATCAGACTCTGGAGTTCATTTCTGACTTAAAAATAGCTATGTTTTTTCCATATTTCAGAAAATACAGAATGAATGTGTTTCAAGAATGAAGGGGTTGGTTGGTAATTTTCACTTTAGTAAGTGCTGTAGGAGAAAAAAATAGAAAAGGTGGAGTACAGGATCATGAGTAATTTTTGGTTTTCAAACAAGTTACCTTTAATGAATCAATAGACAACCACTATGACTGTAATTTTTTTTTTATTAAAGTATGTTATTTGTTAGGGACTGAACTGGAAGCTTAATTAAAAATCACTTGATAGCAATTTAGTTGCCTCACATCCAGAAAAATGGCATACTAAGAACTGTAAACAGCTACACACATAGGGAAACATTTACAAGTGAATATGGAAATAATGGGTTCCTTTGGGAATACTGCAGATTTTTGCACAACATCAGTTACACAGAGTTAAAGTTTCATACTTAGATTCTCAAGAACTGTCTCAGGCATGATCAACCTCTGGTTTACTTTCCTCCACTACACTACCTATGCAGTGATGTCTCGCTCACTTCTGTTACATGCAGTTTCTCCTCAGACTACAGGGCGCGCCAAAAAGGACACCAACAATTAGACCATGCTTTTGTGTTACATACCAATTATCTCAGAAAATCTGCTTACGTACAAATTAGCACAAAACTGTCCCTTCTGATTTATTTTAATCAGGGAGCAAGTGTATTCAGTGGTCTAAATGCACAGGAAGAGAGGGTGTCACTCAGCTTACAGAGGATAGAGCAAAAAACAGAAAGGAAAAGTGACATACAAAAAAAAAACAACTACACCTGAACCACACTTTAAAGTATTGCCACTTTTTCTCTCTATTGCACTTACCTTGGGTGCCCCCTAGGTGCCCACCTGGTTGGTGAGATGGGAAGAGAGGGGATTGCAGTGTCTGAAGCGGGAGGAAGCCCAACCTCCTGCACAGTTGAATGCGTCAGCCTGGTGAGTGCCGCACTGGGACCAGCATCTCCATGCACTACCTGACATTCTTGCTCTTCCAGCCTAGGTCTGACATCTGGATTAAATTTTGCATCTGAGTGACCATTCTTTATCATAATCAAACAGAGGGGACTGTTGTACTGCTGAACAAGTTATGTCTTTTTTAAGCACCAAGATATTTCTAGGAAGTGTAAATTATGCTAGGTTTATATTAACCTTTCCAGTTTTATATTGATCCCTTAGTAATGCTCTGCACTTGGAATTCCTAATTTGAATCCAATGGTGGTAAAAGTCATGCTGTCTGCATGCTTTAAACTACTACTACACAGTTTTTCTCCCACATTGCTATACTACATATTGAAAAAATATTTAGTCCTTCTAAAAGGAGCATCATTTAGATAAAAATAATTTTCTTCCTGGATGGTTTTTGTGGAAGATTTTAATAAGCAGTCTTAACACACAAATGTGGTTCTACTACTGCTATTGTGGAGGCATTAAATTTTATTGATTTCTTCATGAAAATAAAGCTAAGTGCCTTGTTTGGCAAGTTTTGCTTCTAGTTTATATTTCTGAACTGCCTTTTCCTGAGGTAGTGGAAAACCATTACAAAGTAAGTTACATTTCTGTATTTTTGGAGATACAGAAATAAGCTATTAAACTACTTAATAATAAATACTCTAAACAGTTATGTATATTTCCAAAGATATTAAGGTATATAAGCATTAATTGATCAGTAATTCACGTATGGAAAACATTACCCCATTATATTATTCTGATAATTTACATAAAAAGAGGAAATTGAGATAGATAAATTTAATCACAGGAAACAAAACTATACAAGGATCAGAAGGTTCATAATTTACTACATACATGTTGAAATAAGTAGACTTAGAAGTAGAATCCTCTCGTCTATAAAAATCCAATCATTTTAATGAGCATAAGCAGTGAGAAGATTATGAAGCACACAGGAATAGTTGATCAGCTGATAATCTGGTCAGGTGATAATTACCAACCTGGTTTTGGATTATAAATAAATACATTTTCCCCTTTTTCAGTGGAGGGGTATTTCCTTAAATTATTGCTCCTACTTCTGCCCCTTTCTTCTCCAAGCTCTGCTGGAAGTGCAGTAAATTCCATCTCGTCCATGGACACTTGGCTTTCAAAAGTATCCAAATGAAATCAGAGTCAAAAAACCTGCATTATTGTTTGACCATCCTCAGGGTAAAAAAACTCTTCAGGTAGAATATGCATTTTTTGATTTGTGCACACTGCCTTTTGTCCTTCCACTAGGCACTAATGTGGAGTGTCTGGCTGTGCTACTTTTTATTGCCCTGAGACTGCCCAAGCTGAACAATCCCAGGTCTCTCAGCCTCTTATCACATGTTCTCATTAGTTTCTCAATGCTTTAGCAAAGCAAATGGCATTTCTAATGATTTTTTTTGTATTTATTCTCTAAAGGCTTGTCTTTGTATTTGTTATCAACATGGCAGAATAATTTTCATTTTCAAAAGACAGATGAACGACTCTGTAGTTTGAAATTAAGGTGTATCCCTAGCTCATTTGTTAGATTATTGTTGTCTTTATCCTTTTTCTCCTTTACTAATTTTTTCTTTGAGGTATTCTAGAAGCTGTTACAAAATAAAGTATTAGTATTGTTGTCCATAAAATTTTATAAAACTGTAAAATTTTCATGATTACTTTTATTCTGCATTTTCTCTTTTTCTTCTTTCAAATATGAAATTCCTAAGTTTGGAGTAATATGACTGTTTCCTTTATGTTGAATTGACTTATACAAAGTTCTAAGTATATCTATGATCACAATTTAAAATTCTCTCATTTCCAGAAGTTGAGATTAAGGAAAGCAGTTTAGGAAAAACTCACAAGTCTATGATGTATTTCTAACAGGATGGTTGGTACTCTTCAAGCTAGTACCTTAAAAATGGAACACAAAGAGTTCAAGACTCACTGATTTCCTATTGACCAAAAGTGTCTTAAGTCCATTTCCTTCATGGTAGAAGAAAACACTTCCACTCTGGGGTGGTCTCTTTTTTTTGTTTATTTGTTGTTGTTTTTGTTTTTGTTTTTGTTTTTTTTGTTGTTGTTGTTACTAAAAAATTCTGGTTAATGAAATTTGATGATAATTTACCCTTGATTTTGTCAATTATTAATTGGGAAGAAGAAGACACTATTCAGTAATGAGCCTGCCTCGGAATGTGAACTCACCAGATACTGGTCACAGTAGAAGAACGTGACAGCAGGAAATCCTTCAGGAAGAGCTCAGACAGATGCAGCATGGAGTTAATGAAAAGAGGGATGAGGAGGGAATGTGTACGCTGAGCAGATTATTAAATATTTCATCTTCTCCCCAAAGAACTGGTTTGCTTATTATTAATTTGCACTTCTTAATAGTAGCCAATTAGCCTCCTCCTCACAGTTTTCTACTCTCACTGTACAACAATTAACTTTTGCACGAGAGAAGTTTCTGTGGTGAATGCATGCCCAGTGAATGTATGTACCCTTCCTAATTATTTTCTCACTGTTTATTTCAAAGTAAGGTAAAAGTAAAACAAAACAGAAAAAAATAAACAATCACAACTAACAAAAAGAAAAAAACAAACAAAAATTTTAATGAGGAAGGGCAGAAGATAAAATTACAAACAGCCTTTAATATGCAGAAAAATTCAGACTACTATCTGCCTGAGAAATAGAAACCTTCAAGAGCTGAATGATGGTGCATTCCATAGGTGTTTTATGTGGTTGATGATTCAGTTGGTCCTTGTACCTAAAAAACATTTCTCTTTTAGTACTGATGTAAAAAAAAAACATTTTCAAGCTCAATTGCAGGCTTTTTAACCACTTACCACTATTGGCAAATTTAGGTGTTTCTGTGATTAAAATTTTTGTGGATATAGTTCATCTGAAACTCATTACTTACAGCTCTAGGGCATGATCTGAGTAAATTTACAAGAAAAACAAGTGATTATAATGAAGAATTTTGAACTATTATGAAATGTAATGTTTAAAAATGGGTTCTTTCAATGCCTGAGTGACAAAATATATTTCCTTCTCTAACTTTTGGGACAGAATAATGCCACTTTACCAATAGTCTTTTGTTAAAAAAAAAAAAAAAGAACACTAGATAACATGTCTTCTCTATCTCATATTATTGAATAAAGATGAATTTGAGAGCAGATAATGTTTTTCCATCCCCCTCTAGACCCCATCACATTAATAAAAAAGTAAAAGTAAATAACTAATATTGCAGATGAACTAAGCATCCCCTACCAGACCAGCTTCACTAAAGTTATTTGTGACTTCTATATTTGCAAATGTGAAATACATCTGCATTCAAAACATGACATCTATATAGGGAATACAATATTCTTCAGGCAATATCCAAATTATTTTCTATGTACTTGAATTTCCATACCGTGAATCACAAATGGATTGGCTTCACTGCCTATATTACTAGTGTGGACTCTCTTAAAATGTCAAGATAATTTAGGAACATTTGTCCAACAGCCTTTTGGGATGAGCATGAATTGGGATTTACAGAAATGTACTATGTTCTACAAATAATTCTAGCATATAGTCAATTTAATATTCTGTTACAGATACTCCTTTCCCCTCAAGTAGTACTGACATCAGGATGACAAAGAAGCACTTATGACTTAATAGTTAAACTTTATTCAATATATTTTCCAGTTCCTTACTTAAAGTTGTCTTCAGTGTGGCTGGAAACTGCATAAGGGAAAAAAAAAAAAAAACAAACCACAAACTGAAATTGAGTAGCTGGGGTTTTTTTAATGTATTGGTGTTGCGATTGCACTGGATATTAGCCAGTCAGTCTCCATTTACAATTTATATTTGTGTTGCAGACAACTTCAGTAAAGTTGATACTAAAATTTTTGTAATAATATAGCCTTTTTTGGTATCAGTCTCCAGTATTTCTATGCTCCCCTAAGGAGAATCAGGAATATAGCTGCAATTATATGCAGTTGTATGTGCAGGAAAAGAGACAAGACACAGTTAAAACCTTTTCTTCCCTGCTGATATCCCCTCCAGATGGAAGAACATGCTCTGTTTTCTGTTAGAGACTTAATATAAAAAGCAGCCCTCCTCTCTCTTTATAAATTGCCATCCTTTTAGTGCTTGCTCTAGTTTATTGTTCCCTGAACTTCTTCTTTCCATCTTCATTCACACAATTTTGGCTTTCACTGGTCTTCTGACTGCTATGCTAGAGTTAGCAGAACCTGCAGCTAGTTAGCTCTATTTCTTACTTTAAATGGACAACCAGGTCAACGTGAGAAAATAAAAGAGAACACAGAAAAGTGGCAAGGATGACAACAAGTAGAGATAAAAGCAGAGGAAAAAAAGAGAAAAAGGAAGATGAAGACATAAAAGAAGAGGCAGTAAATTTTGTTTCAGATGAAAGAGTAAGAGGGCATGTTATTTTGGAAATATTTGCCAGTATTTCTGAGTATTTTAAAAACTAGAAATTTCAGATGGACAAGATTGACATATGGAATGAAGGAAAAACCCAAGAGATATTTCTTTGCTCTTGATTTACACCTGGCCAAGCATAGGATAAAATCTAAACAGTATCAGGAAAAAAGAAATGTTAGCTTGCTTGTTCCTGAAAAACACTTGCCTTCTTGTACATAGGCTCTTACTAGAAGTCTTTTCCCCCCAAAACAGCAGGAGGTTTGGTTTTGGTTTTTTTCAGGAAAGGTGTTTTTTTGTTGTTTCTGTTGTTTACTTTTCAAAAGGACTATCCCATTGAAGCTGCTAAGTAGATTCTGAGGAAAGTAAGTTAATAATTATGAAACATTTGCTAGCAAACTTCTCTGATAGTTCATTATCTGTTTTCTACTATCAGTTACAATCTGGATATCACCTTGTGTTCTTCACACACATGACTCAGTGAATTTAAGCAAATAATAAGATAGAAGAGTAAGATTTATACACTAAAACCTAGAATTTTCTTTTTCTGCCCTCAGGTTTTAAATTGGTAAATAAGTTTCAATGAAAGTATTTCTCTCCAGAGCTTGAAACAAAGAAAGATCTCTTTTCCATTGAAAGTAAAGCCGCAGGTGCCAAATATGCATTCTAGAAATTAAATTTGAATTTTAAATACCTTGTTTTACAAGCCTTTTTTTTTTAACAAATAGTATTTTCTTGGGCATTGCAACACCCCTAAGGTTTTGGTTTATGAATGTTTTTCAAATATTTAGTTATTTCCTACAAAGAAATATGAGAAGCTCTCTATAAAACACTCTGTAGGACTAGCTCACAAACACCAATGTTCTTTTTTCTCAAAACTGAAAGCTTGCCTCTGTTTTCCCCTGTAATCAAAGAGGCCTGTAATCCTCAAACTCAGAGTATTCCCCTTTACAGCTCTGCCACTTGGTTGGTGACATCATCAGGGTATATACCACAAAAGTGCTGTTGCTAGCGCTTCAACACTCTTTGCCTGAAATATATCAACAAAATCTAATTTTGTGCATTAATTGTTCCAGGCCAATGTCAGCAGTCTAATGGTTGCACACAGCACTTATGAGCCCAGGTGACAGTGTTCAAACAAACAAAGCAAAGTTGAATGTTTTCTCATTTTGACATTTCAGAGTCATAAAAAGCTTTCTAAATCCAGAACAGCTGTGAAATTATCGGCAAAATAAAACCAAGAACAAAACTAAGATATGCTAAGGAATGACCTGTAGATTTAATCCCAAGGTGATAATTTCTGCTCCCTAAGGTTCCTGACTCTCTGAAATACTGATTCTAGCTGCAGCCAGGGGAGTTTAGGAATAAAATATGATTTTAACAGCTGGTTCCACTGAATTAAATTAAATCATTACCAGTTCAGACCTTCTTTAGGCCATGTTCATAGTGTTTTATTACTTAATAGGAGATTTTCTGTCAGCATTGACTTAAAGACTGAGTAGTAATCTGACTTTCATATCTCATTTCTAGTGCAAAGGGGCCTGAAAAATGTGTTAGGCCATAATAAGAGCTACTCAGAGTCTTAAAAATATTTTTTTTATTTCTTTGTATACCAGGTAGCACATAACTATTTTCCTTTTAAATTCTGTAGAAGATTTATATGCAATATTACCTTTCACGCAAAATAGGCATAAATGTAGCATAATTCTAGAATAATTATGGGCATAGCTTTTAAATTTAAATGATGAAAAATGCCATGTGGATCAGTTTTTGAAATGGTGTCCCTGTTGTCCACCAGTTATTTACTGTGGTGTCCAGATTATAAATGCTTTGGTTAAACCCCAGCAGCCATCTCAGCCCCATCTAGCCACAAGCTCACTGCTCATGGTGGGATGAGGGAGAGAACTGGGAAAATACAAGTGAGAGAACTCAAAGGTTGAG
>NW_005054565.1:149010-162514 GCF_000277835.1 Geospiza fortis | reverse complement strand
GGGAAAGAAAATGCTTTGTAAGCAAAGCAGGAAAAGGGACTTTTTCACCACTTCCCATATGCAGGGAAGTGTTCAACCATTCCCAGCAAAGCAGGGCTCCATCCTACCCGATGACTTGGGAATACAAACACCATCATTTGGGTTTGTTCAGAGCCTAATCTCACAAGCATGCTGAGATAAACTAATTGCAAAACCTGTCTACATGCCTAGCTGGCACCAACAGAGGATGCAGCAATGAGTATAGGCAGAAGACCCATATTCGGAAGACCCTACACTGTGATATTTTAGATTTTCTTCATTTTTCATGAAGAACTGGGATATCAATTTCTCTAGTTGAGAACTCTTCAAGAACTTTCTGAATGAAACTTTTTTGCACAATTTTGACCCAGTGTGGTCCCTTCCAACATTAACCAGTCTGTGATTCTGTGATCACAGCATCCATAAGAAAATATTCACCTTTGACTCTTTTTAGATTATACACAAGGAAATAATACTACCTTCCTGCTTCTGTAACAAATTAATGCATTTCTGATGGGTTTATCCAGCTGATGAATGAACCAAGGAGCAATCTGCCTTCCCAGCAAAGAATGAATTTAGGAAAACCTTCTCAAGCACTTGAAATGGGACAAGAAATCACAGCTGTTCTCCAATGTCCATTGAGACGTTCTCCACCCCATGGAGGATATTTCTGTATGAATCTAGTATTTTCTTCGTAAGTCCAAATTTTGGTTAGTCTTAAAGTATGATATGATTATCTCATATGCAGGGCTCTCTTTCCTGGGACTGTTATGAATTTTATCCTTTGCAGTCTGCTATTTATCTGCCTAGTTGCAGTTTTTCTCTGGAGATGTACTTACCCTGTAAACCCCTCTAAACACCTCTTTAACACTTTCAGCATATTATTACTGTTTATGGCAACATGTTATTGTATACACCACAGTACAGCTGAAAACAAATATGCCACTTTGGCTTTGGACTAATAGATCATTTCTCTTATACTACTACAGTGTCTAATTTTCCTGGCAGGAATAAGTATGAGAATTCATGAAGAGGCAAAGAGTGCTAAGTCCTTTCTATCTGTACTATTTAGCTTCAGAGCTGAATCTACTTCATTTCTTGCCTCTTTCCAAACCACATCCTGTTAGTTCTGGTCATTCCACTATATTTACTCCCTGTGTTACTTTTGCTATATTTTCAAATTTAATTTCATTGTATAAGGTCCCTTTTCTTATTGTTAATATTTTGTTTTTTCAATCATATCAGTAAAGTTTTCCATCCTTGCTAAGGATGCCATTGAACCCTTTTTTTTTTTTTTTTTTTGGTCAAAGACCTGGTTATTCATCTGAAATAGCAACATTGATATTTCAGTCATGGATCAGAAGGCTCCTAGTTTTGTTTTATCCTGTTTATTCAACAAATCTCAGAGGCTTTGAATTTCACACAAAGCACAGGCATCATCAATATATAATATATATTTTCTTAATCAGGCTTTTATGCCCAAAAATTTTAATCATCATGGCAGAACAAGTTGTTTGAAAGAAATCATTAATTTTTAATGAATTTGTATTAACTGTCCCTGCATAAACAAGGTACTTGCTGTTGCTGCAGAAACTCTGCCTACAATGCAGTCAGTTAAATACTGACAATATCTGACAAGGTGGCTGAAGTGTTAAAATGATTTCATAAATCAGAGGTTTTTATCTAGGTCTGCAAACTGGGTGGGAAAGAAGACCAAGCTCAAAATCAAATTGAGGGGGACAATAACTTTCATTCTTCATAGTTTTCAAACTCTCTGCTGCTTGTCACCAAGACTCTCCCTCACATATTCCTCTCCTTTCAGTCCTGTGTTATCACCCTTTGTTTGTTTTGATTTGGTTTCTTTTCTTATTCTTTTGACTTCTCTTTTAATCAGTTGCATGGTGGTCCCTATCCTTTGTCACATCTCCTGTTTCTTTCTGTTTTCAACCAAAACCCTTGCTGTCACAGTGAAGGGCAACCTTGATGAAAACAAAAGAATTAACTTGCAAATTTTGGTGTTTTGACTTGTTTTTCCTCATCTCTCATCTAATCTTTTATGTCTCTTTTCCACTGTTTAAGGAAATGTATATTCTTTAATTATATAGGAAAATGGTTACACTAAAGCCAAGTTTTATTAACTACCAAATAAATGCTGTTTATGATTGACATGGGGAATTCTCATTGGAATGCTAATATGCCCTGGAAAAAAATATGGTCTTAAATTATAACCTCATGTGTAAAGCAACAATAATCTGTAGAGAAGGAAAGAAGATATGCTTATTTCCTCCTTGCTAGCTGGTGATGACTTAATTGTTTTGGGGTTTTTTGTAGATAACATTCCAACTTCCAAAAAGATTTTTCTAAGACAGACATGATTATACACAGAGACCAGGGATCTCTGTAGGAAATAAAAAAAAGCTTATTTATAATCAGAATTAAAGAGATTAAATAGAAGATAACATTGCATAAGCCTGTGAAATTCTATTTCCCTCTTTAGTTTGTTGGATTTGACTTTGTTTAATTTCTCAGGCTGCCATTTCTATCAATAAAAGTGCTAGAAGCTGTCAATTTTAAACAATTTATACACTATTCAGCTAAATTTAAAATAAATTTTCTGATGTACTGCAATGGAAATTTGTGAGTTTGCCTTGTTAAAACTTGTATAGTGGCTATTAAGGGCACATTAGAGAGCTATATTGTACAGTCTGCAAAATCTAAATGCTGTATCCTGTCACTGCAAGAAGGCTTAGGCCAGATTTTTAATAGCCCAGTGGTGACAGTGCATATGCATCTAAGGACAATGCACATGCAAAAGAAGCTAATTAACATCAAACACTAATTAGTCCCTCAGTATTTAGCAATGAAGTATCAGCAGCTGTCGTAGATGCCATATGCTAATTAGCATTAATAAACTTCAGAAATAATTGTCTCCATTGTTCTGTGTCATAATACTCCCTCTAATTATACTTTGGAGAGCTTTATCTATAAATGGTAGCAAGCATTGCATTGCAATGCTTGAAGTTTAATGAGTAATTTATGGCAACTTGTGGCAATAAAAAAAAAGGATCTATATTAGAAAAGAAAATATTAATTTCAATTTTATAAGTCTATAATTAATGTGTTGGCTTGTACCTGTGTTCAGAAATTCTGTGAGATGGGAGTGAGATTTTTTTTGTTCTGTATGCTGCAATGTATACAGCAAAATAATAAAAAATGTGATGTCTTAGTGTAATAGAATTGATTCACTGTCTCTGCATGCAAATTCTCCAAAACAACAGTTTTATATCTCACGCAAAAGTGTGTGAGCTATTATACTGGAGTGTTTATATTCAACTCTTGGTCTTTATGGTTGTTCAGAATTCCATTTTGTCTAATGGTGAGGAAAAAACAAGAATTGTTTTTGGTTTACTCTTATCAATAATGCATTATCCACTGTGGATGTTTTTCCACAATATTTTTTTTCATCACTGAAAAGCTGCATGATTGTTAGTTTTGTTTTAGTTGGTTGGTTTGTTTTTTTTGTTTGTTTGTTAGTTTGTTTTCATCAGAATACCAGCAAAATTAATAGGAGACACATGTTTAATAACCTGAGGCTCTGGAGATCCATTTAGACTTGCTTGAATACTTGTGGTGACCATTGTTAAAGACATCCAGCACTGCATTATAAGAAGTGCAATTTTCCATGAAATGATCCCTCTACACACACACTGCTCAATGTCTATATCTCCTGGTTTAAAGGATGTCAATAAATCTAAGCCATTCAAATACAGCAAGCATACCTAATATTTGATCACATCTCCCACCAGGAAGTCCCAATGGGATGAAAATAGAAAAGCATGAAAGTGCGCATAACAGACTACTGAATCCAGCAAACCAACACCCCACTGCCAAAGGGGCTGAACTCTGTTGCACTGTTCCATAACTAAGCTCAGTCTAACCCAGCTTAGTTTGACAGGAGATAGAATCATCTGTTTTGCAAACAGAGAATGTTGCTGTTCCACTGTTTACTGATTTGGTTTAAAAATTACCCACCTTCCTTCAATAGCTGGTTAGAAATATCCAGGATGAAAGGATGAGAGAGGAGTTATAAAAGCAATTAAAAGGAAAATAAAAAAAGAAATTGATAAATCCATTCATGTTTAACAGCCCAGTCTGAAGTTGCAATCGTTCGAGACCGTGACAGACTTTGTAAAAGATGATTTCCTCCAAGGAGAGGGATCATTAGCTCACAGAAATGACTAATGTTAAAAGGGGTTATTAGTCTATTATTTCTATCAGTGCAGAACCTAAGTATGAAGATTTCACCCATTGCATTAATGCCTATAAAACAAGTGAATTGTGGATGAAAGAGTGCATATGCTTAGGATGAGTACGTGTTCATGTGAAAGCATGCAATCTAAGTTTTGCAGCTGGGATGGGTTTGAGGCAAAAAATTCAGTTATACATTATGTTTGGACCTGAAATTTATGATTAAGAGCATCTGCAAACTCTATAAAAAACAAATGCACCTTCCTCACAGAAATAATAAGATTGTTAATAATGCAGAAAGAGGTCAAAGCTCTGGAACTTCGGGTTTGACCCTGTAAACAAGTTTCTCTCCTATAATTTAAAGAACTTTGTTTTCTAGTTTACAATGATACTTGATTTCATATTTTCTCTGATTTAAAAACCATTTATTTGTTTCTGTATAGATGTGAGAAAGAAAGAAAGGAAACCTATCCATTTCAAAGCAAGATAAGGCCATAATTATTTCACATGCAAACATCATTACAATGTGTTAACAGTATGTCAATCAAATTAAGAATATTGTGTATATTTATTCATGCTTACCTGCAGGAACAAATCAATAAGAAAGAGATCTTAATAAACATTTTTGTGCATCTAAATAAGAAGTAGCTTCCTACATATCTTAAGAGATTTTCTTTAGAAATAACAATTTTGCTGCTGTGGCTTTGAAATGTCAAAAATAAAAACTATCTTTCAGAAAATGTCTTATTCATTCAGACCTGAAGGGGTTTTTCCAGTAGTTTATACTTCAGTTTGTACTAACAAGGTGATTTATGCATTTGTACTGTATTTTATCGTTTATCAAAAGTTTAATGCAATCAGTTTGGGGTTTTGTTTCCATAAAAAGCCCCAGGGCTTTTGATAAAGCTTTTAACTGGAAACATTTCTACCTTTACTGTTTATCAAGGTTTTATGGCAGAAGTTAATATATTTTGTAGGTAGTTGATTTAGATGTAACATAATTTTTCTCATTTTTTATTGATAAGATTATCTTCTCCTCAAAAGTTTGTTTCCTCTTACTGTAAGATGTATCACAATGCAACATTTTTCTTGATTGTAAACATATTAAAAATATGAATGGATAATTCAGTGCTTCAATTTTCCCATCACTAATATATATAAAATCTTGACAATACCTAAGATTTCTACATCTTAGTACAAGGACTGCTTAGCTTTTCATTTCTCCTATGCATAAGAAACCTAAGACATCTCATAAATGGGGACAAGTGCACTACTCCCAACAGATAAGGTAGTATTGAACCACTTTAGGAAAGGATCAGAATATACTTCAAGTTCTGTAGATTTTTAGGGAGGGAGCAGTATGAAAATAAAAATACTTTTAAAAAATCTTTAAGCATTTTGTAGGCCCCAGTACAGTGAGAAACATGCTTGAAAGTATCTAAAATACCCCTGTTTGAACTTTCTATTTGTTTTTCTTCTTCAGACTACTTACATGCAGGTGACAGTCTGATTTGAGGTACATTCTGGCTGACTGAACTCCTAAGCAGTAATGCCACCTTTTCTTCACTACTCACTGGACAGATGAGGTCTACCCACTTTTTTCCCTCTAGTTGTTTCTTCAAGTGGCTAACAACATTTTCTAGCCTTGTCTTCGTGGAATTCAGGGCTTTGTCTCCATAGAGTGGCATGGTCTGGGAACATTTGTATAGTAAAATAATGGTTATTTCCTCTACTGTAATTATATCCACACTTTGAACTTGGCAGGAAGCTCAGCATCAGACAGGATGAGTGGTGGCACAGCCAGCCCTGTGCCTACTTGTGGCCTCTGTGAGTGTGGTTCTGCAACATGTCTTCAACTCTGGTTAGAGAGAGAAAGCAGTTTGTGTAAACCAAAGTGATCCAAGTGGTTGGTATAAACCAAAGCAGAAGGACAGTTGAGAAGTTTGGTTGGAGAAGACATCTCAATCAAAATGAGAAATGCAATGCAAATACATTCTAAGAGTCTGCAAGTCTAACCTGTTTTCTATTGTTCTCTACTGAGTTAACATGGTCTATACCTAGAAGTCAGAGTACTTCACACACATGAAAATTATGAACTATTCATTCTTCCGTTAATTTCAGATAATCTTTATCATATTTCTTCCTAACCATTGGAAGAATGGTTAGCACAGAGATACTTCACCTTTCTGGACTTCACTGTGAAGTCAGTTCCATATTTTAACAATTTCATCTCTAGGGATTGATGTTGTAGTGCGTTTTTATACTTTGTAATACTTTGAAATAGTTTTGTTTTGTATCCCCATATTTTTCCCAAATGGTTTATCCCAGACTGTACCCCCCTCCCTTTACCTGTGTTATCCCTCTCCCTGGAAGAGATCATCCCCAAACCCCCACCCTGGCTCTCTGTCAATCACTCAGCATCCCATCCTTTCCATCTAGAAGCTTTGGTCCAGGTTGTCAAGTGATTAGCCAGAGGCTAGGGGTCAGCTCCCCAAGCCTTGCCCCATACGCTGTCCTAAATGTCTATCCCTCAGTACCCATCCCTTAGCGTCACTTATTGGTTAGTGAAATGTTATCTACTTTCGGTTTCCACCTCCCTTTAAATGTAACCTTGGCACATCTCCCGTGGCTCTCAGAAGGAGGCCCCCTGAAGTGCAGGAGCTCCTTCGGGACTCCTAGAATAAACCCTTGGATTAACCCCTGCTAAGAGTCGGCCCTTTATCTTCTACCGATGTCTCTAGTGCCTCTTCTGCTGCAAAGGCGACCAGCCTAGGTGCCCTCAGTGCCCTCGGGGCACGAGAGAGTGTCTCCCCGCTGTGGTCGTGTCGGGGTGCCACCCTGATGTCTACCAACTCGGGACTGGCCGAGGGTTCCTGAGAGGCTCACAGAGGGGCCAAGACAGATTGACAGCCTCATTTAATTCTGAACATGGTCACAGTGGCATAAGTAGTTTTATTTTCCTTCTTTTGGAGAATATTTTGGCAGTTTAGGCCATCATTGCAATCTAATTGTTTCTCCACAATTATCAAATATTACCATTTATGGTAATAAGACTCTGGATCTGATACTGCTAGGTCACTATCAAAAGTTCCTTCAACACTCTGTGAAGTTAAAAAATTAAAATGTGAAAGATTGATAATGTCAGAGCTAAACCAGATACCCCTGATGACAAGGACAGCAAGACAGATCCTTGGAACAAGAACAGAACCTCCATAGTCCAAGGCCATAGCCAGTCTTAGAAAAGATGAGAGGCATATGAATGAAGACATTTCTTGTATTCAATACTACTGAAACAAAACTTAACATTAAGGGCCAAAACCTTCAGGTCTGTACAGTTATTTTCACAATATATAGATATGTTGTCATATCTCAATTATTATATCCAAAGCCGTAAATATTTGTTTTGTTTATTTTACCTATAAAATGAAATATAAACACTTAAATTGAGTAAAATAAATAGCAGATGCTTTTCACATATGGAAGAGATGATTAATACCCACAACACATTTAGCATGTTCATTTTTGTTAATTGCAGTGGATGATGTCAGAAGCAGAGTATCTCTCCTACCAGGAATTGTACGAATGTAACAGGCTTGAACTAATGTTGATTTAAGCATATGTACTCAGAAAATGATTGCTCTATCTGTGTTGATTCAGAGTCATTGACCTGCTTAGACTTTAGGTAAAGAGAAATTTTATTGGAGTGATAAGCCCCAACACCTATTTCTACTGCTGTTCAACTACCCATCTCTGAATTCATATTCAGATTCGGAAAGCACCCCTTTTGCAATTTCACAAAAATTTTGGATAGATTTCACCATTAGCCTCCTAAGCTGAGATGAAAGTCACAGACAATTTCTTGCTTATGTCATACCCCAATCTGGCTTCAGATCAACCCACCACCTCACCTTCACATCACTCGTGTTGGGTGTTCCGTTCAGAAGAGTTCAGTTGCTGAAATATTGCAACCATCCAGAGCTACACAAGTTACCTTTCTTACAGTTTTAGGGTTTCTTCCCAAGCTCTGCTTTTTCAGAATTCAAAAGTCTTGATATTTCCTCACCTCCAAGGGTTGCAGGGTCTCACCATTGCAATTTTCTGTTGTCCTTGCACTTTTAGGTATTCCCATATCATTTGATTAGATACGATTCTTTATGAAGACCAAAATAAATTTATTTTATAAAATACCCAAATTAAGAACAGTGAATGAGCTCTGGGCTCGTTGTCTGCCATTTCCTACCCAGATGCATCTGTTTTCTGTGGATTAACTGGATTATTAAAAAACTGCCTATGACCTATAATCCTCAGGTTTTTCTCTTGCTATCTGGTCTTACAATTCAGTATAGATACTTCTTCTAATTATAACAATCAGTGACCCAAAAATGTAACATAATTTGTTCCAATTTTCAGAGGAGCTCCTCTGTTATTCTTAGACCATGATGCTTTGCACCTTTCTTTCTTCTCTCTTTCTGAGAAGGAGAATGCTTCTGGCCCTTCAAGGAACAGGTTCCCTGCAATTCAGGAAAACTATTGTCTGGATTAATATAACATAACATAACACAACATAACATAACACAACATAACATACATAACATATAGCATATAACATATATAACATAATGTAACATAACATATAACGTATATGTAACTAAAATAGTCTTATTTGAAAGATCAAATAAACTTCTGGCTTAAAACTGTATGATAATGATGACAGCTATTAGACAGCTTATCGTGAATGAAAAACATTATTAGCAAACCATTTAAAAACCTCTTTAAAAACTCTTTAGTTTCCTCCAGTTACACAGACTATCAGAGGTCACAGAGGAAATTACCAGTGCCTGAAGAAATTCTCAGAGCAATTTAGATAGATAGATAGATAGATAGATAGATAGATAGATAGATAGATAGATAGATAGATAGATAGAGAAATGGCAGCAGCTTTCACACAGTCTTACAAAAGGGGTGATGGAGAAAAAAACATGGGGCATGCCTATGATTTGGAGTCCAAGAAGTACAGAATCAAATTATTTTATATAAAAAAACAAGGTCTCTTTCAGTCCCATTGTACTGAAACTCCTTCTTTCAGAGTAAAGGACATTTTATAACCATAGTTACATCTCTTATGTAACTGCAATGTGATTGAGAGATGTGACGGGGAGTAAATGTGCATTGGTTTCCAAGGCATAGTGGAACTAACTGAGGGCAGAAAGAGAGAAAGAGAGAAAGAGAGAAAGAGAGAAAGAGAGAAAGAGAGAAAGAGAGAAAGAGAGAAAGAAAGAAAGAAAGAAAGAAAGAAAGAAAGAAAGAAAGAAAGAAAGAAAGAAAGAAAGAAAGAAAGAAAGAAAGAAAGAAAGAAAGAAAGAAAGAAAGAAAGAAAGAAAGAAAGAAAGAAAGAAAGAAAGAAAGAAAGAAAGAAAGAAAGAAAGAAAGAAAGAAAGAAAGAAAGAAAGAAAGAAAGAAAGAAAGAAAGAAAGAAAGAAAGAAAGAAAGAAAGAAAGAAAGAAAGAAAGAAAGAAAGAAAGAAAGAAAGAAAGAAAGAAAGAAAGAAAGAAAGAAAGAAAGAAAAAGAAAATTATTTATTAGCTGAAAAGTGGCACTGATTTGCAACAGACATTCTTAAAAATTCTCAAAAAGTTCCTTCTTCTGAGCATTTAGTGCCAGAATAGTTACACTTCTGTGAAGAAGTGTATTGTTATTTCATCAGAGAAGAAAAAGTCCAGAATAAGCAGATGAATTTTATTTATGACAATCCATTCCTAGGGCAAATTTTCTTTTATACTTCACACCTACTGAGCCAGTCTTGGATCAGGAGTGATATTACCCCTAAAATATGTCACTATAACTAATTTTGCCAGTTGGGGTTACTTGGGTATTGTGCACATGTTGTATGCTCTGGCAGGAGCTACCTTGTAGGGGGTTGATTGATTTTTTTGCCCAATTTTATTTGGTTGGCTGGTTGGTTTTGAGCTAGGGTTCTTTAGTGTAAAGAAGTAGTAAGTTTTGAAAGAAGTATTAACAACTGTGTATTTCTCATGCTAAGTGAACAAAGCAGTGGTAAATAGATGGGTAACAAATACATTAAAAGTATTTATAAAGTAAAATAGGGACAGTAAAAATTTATTCCTACAGATGATTCACTAAATAAGTGAATATGTAAAGAATCTCCCTCCAGCCTTTCTGGCAGGGTGTCACTACAGCAAGACATTACCTGGACTGGCATGACACACTTTCACATCCACCTACTTGATTGCCAATATGACAGCCGCCAGACACAGAAAAACTTATGCTTAGGACATTCCTTGTAAATCACTAGCTGGTTTTTTGGGGTTTTTTTTGGGTTTTTTTTTTTTTTTTTTTTAATGTAAAAAAGAAAGCTTTTTACCTTTTTACTTTGGACTTGATGACATGGCATATATTAGTGCTAGCTACCATAACAGATGTTCTTTTCATTCTGCTAGGATAAAGCAATTCTTGCAGGCAGTAAGCACTTTGGCCCTTTATAAATGTTGTGGGAGATGCTATTTTTGAAGTAGAGCAAGAAAAAATCTCAAAGGACTGAGTGGTTTACAGCTTTTTTACATGACTTTGTTTCTACAAAGTCTCAAACAGTTGTTGAGGTATAGCTGACAAACAGATCTGTGATCTAACAATTGAAAAGAAAAAAATAAGTTTAATACCAGATGAGGACAATTTACCCCTTTGCAACACTTCTGAGTTTATCAGAAACAATGAAAGAAATTGAAAAATTACCTCCTCTAGTTAGACTTTAGAGAGTGTTCAAATCAGTGCAGTAAACCAAACTAGTGGGAAGGGAAATAAAAGACCACTTTGGGCTAAAATATAAAAGCCAAGCTACTGCTTTAGATGTGGATATGTAAGTCATCTGGCTGATTTTCTGGGATGCCCTGCAAGATATGTAGATTGAAAACAATGTCAAATGTAAAAGGATCATCAAAGTAGATGTTCTACATTTGAAGACAGATGGAAACAAAACACCTCCAGCTTTATACTAATACATTCTAAACTGCCTGTGTCTAAAAATAATGATCAGATGGTTCAGTTGGTATTAATTAATGATAAAACATAACTTTCCATATATCCATACTTAAAAGTATTGTCTTTGAAGTCAATACTTCAAAGTACTTCAAGACAAAGTGCTTAACCACGGGAATGAAACTGGTAATAATTTCTGTACACATTAAATCCAAAAGGTTGAAACAGTCTGCTTACTTTATTCATTTTAATCTTTCCTTTTGCTTTCCAAGATATTGGATTTATTTATTTTAGTGTTTTTCAATGAGCAAAGAATTATTTTACTTCAACAAGGTGGCAAAAATCTGATGTAAGAGTAATCAGAAAGTGTATTTTTTTCTGGCTAAGTTCATCCTAAGATTGTCAGAAACATAATGAAGAAAAATAGAATATATATCTATTAATTGGAACACAAAAATTCATCCATATTGGAAATGGATTAGGAAGAGGAGAGATGGTCATGATCAGCCTTGTATTTTGTGTAATGTCATATTCTACCAAACTTCATTCTCTGCTTTAGTTTGGGCATTATTGTTATGGCCCTGGGAGAAAAAAAAAATTAAGAAGAGCCCAATATTCACTTCAGCTTAAAATATGTTTACCTTTTATTGTTACTGTTGTTGCTGCTGTTTTTTCATTCTTTTTGTTAAATCTATTTACAGTCAAAGACAATCATCATTATACTTAGCTCAGTGCTGGGAATCCAGTTTTGTTACTCCTCTATCCAATTCCATAAATATTACACCCCACAACTGATTAAATGAAAATTATTTTTCTGGTAACTTCTCTGGTCTTGGGAGTTGACAGTGTTTCTGCTCATGATGCTGCAGTTTCATATTAGTTCTTCAAGCAAGCCAAGTGAATCAGTTTATACAATCCTCAATTTTTTTAAAACCTTTTTCTCAATAAGATGCCTCTCATCTTTACTTCACAATAAGGTCATTTATTTACTCTGTTATCTTAAAAATGAAGATGTTTCCTAGGAAAATATTGAAATATACACATCATTCAAGTTAGGACTGCCGCACAGTGCCATTATGTGACTCAGGAACTGGTGAATTTTTCTTCTGGATTATCAGAGAAATTACAATTTTATCTTAAAATGGAATAGATATTGTTGCCAAAATGCATTTTATACATTTCATTTTGGGAGGGAGACAGCAACAAAAATAATTTATTCATATGTAGAAATGATACATGCTGAGCATGATTAATTGCCAAATTGTATAAAGGCCAATGACAATTTTGACAATACTTTGTTACTGAGTTTACTTTGGTATCCATGGGATTTAGGGGGTTAGCTGCATTTTAGGCTCCTAAATACCTTGCAAATCTGACTTGTAATGTCTTCCTTATAAGAATCTTCTTTTTGTGAAGCTAAAGAGGACTACTCTGATGTTAAGACCATTTTATTATGTCAACAATGTAATAATAACAAGTTTGCCATGAAATTTATAGCAAGAGAATGACAAGAAAAGATTTTAGTGGTTCTCAAGTAATATCTTGTAAGGAAGTACAGGCTAAATTACTCTGAAAAGATGATGGAAGAATTAAGAAACTGGAGTTGAATCATTAAACAAACTGGAAAAGTATCACAGTCTTAGAGTCAGCTCTGTTTATTAATGTGTGTTTGGAAACACCTTGACAGTAAAAACTAAAGCTATTGCTTTAGTTGCCCCTAAAACTTCTGACGAAATTATTCTTCTGCAAATGAAGACTACATCTCATTTTGCCTGCATAATTACTTATCAAATCAGTCACAACTGACCACTTACTATATTCTTATTGCTTACTGGTGTCACTGTTGCCTGGAAACTCTGATTTCTATGACTGTAGTGAAGAACTAGAAGCTGGCAGGCTGCAATGAGAGAGCTCTTTGCTAAGGGATTCTTATCAGAGACAAACAAACTTCTGACCTTTGATGAATTTTCACAGAAGCAGACATGCCTGAAGCTTATGTCAGAGTTTGTGAAAGATCAACACAAACAAAAGGCTTCTGTAGTGATTTTGACACTCTCATTTGAGCCTGAAGGGATTAAAGAAGAGATGGGCCACCTTCATAATGGAATATTATGGACCTGTTGAATAGCTTGGGCAGTTCACAGTATAGCAGTGAAAAGTAAAGAAAAATTTACATCCATTTCATCAATAATGCATGAGCAAGTGATGGGGGGAAGAAAAAGAGGAAAAGTTTCAATGCTACCTG
>NW_005054565.1:107184-149000 GCF_000277835.1 Geospiza fortis | reverse complement strand
GAAAAAGATTTATAATGCAGAAGACAATTTCAAACTAGGAAAAAGCAGATGTAGGAAAGAGACATTAGGTGATTGCTATAGAGAGCTGTATAAAGTTCCTTTAAATTCTCATGTCATAATGCAGACATGTTAATTCTCAGCATGGGCTGCTCCATACAGGAAGATCCATGGGAGTATCAGAGAGAAACTGTATTAGGATCCAGTTTAGGTACTTAGCACAAATTTCTGGTCTTACCTTTCCATACATCATCTATGAATTTCAAAGCTGATGTCTTGCCAAAACAAGTAGGTTTATTATTTCTGTCTGTATTTAATATTTGGTCAAAATATACAATAGGCCTATTGGTAGCGGTACTTTTATTTTGAATATGCATTATAAATGGAGAGTGGAAAGATAAGACACCTGATAAGCCTAAAAAATTATTTACAACTGCTTCAGTAGAACAAACAGTGGATTAAAGCTTTAAAGTTATAATTTACTATAATGAAAAACATCAATGAGATATAACTGCATTGCCAAATGCTGTCCAGTAATGACAATACTTCTTCAGTCCAGGCTTTTATTGCTTAAAACACAAGGGTGAATATTAGTTCAAAAGGAAATTCCCTTATTTTCTCCAATTCAGAAGACAATACTGATATTGCTGTCACTGGAAGGTATGTCCAATTCCCTTTTTGAATATCATTTGCATTCTTAAAACACAAAATTCTCATTCTTAAAACACAACTTCAGTCTTTGCCTATAATTAACATTAATTTGTCTCTTGCTGGGAGGTTATCTAAAAAGTCATAAATTTTTCTTTTCAGCTGTATCAACTCACCTTTCAGAATACAGGGAGTTCAGTGTAAAAAGGAAAATTCAGTAACTAAGTTTCTCTTATACAATTCTTTCTAGTACAGTTATTATTTTTTTAGTTTTTTTGAAGTATAACACCTTAGGCATCCGTGCAACTTATGATTTGATATTGAGATGAAACGTTTGTCTAGAGCAAACTTTCAGAAGTAAAAATAACAAACATTACTTCTTTCCATTTTTGAAATATTGGTATCATCAAATTTGACTACAGTGCTGCATTGCATTAAAATATTTACCTAATATGCCTTCATAACAGTAAAGGTTTATTTTATTTTCTTTTCCTCGTGTATTAAGAATAAATTCTAATTTGCTTTCTGAGAATTACCATGGTAAGCCAGACTCAATTTACAAAATGAAACCCTGGGGCCTGGAGGACACTGACAGTGATACGATAAACAGTTCTGCTCTGTTGCAGAGCTCCAAGCAATATAATACTTTCAAGTTCAGAAATTTCAGACTAAGAACTGACAAGAAAACACAAAATATAAAAGTGTTTAGTAATGATTTATTTTTCTTCTTCTTAGAAGCCATTGCAACTAAAGGGGAGACTAAAAATAAAAATTATTACCATAAAATGGCAGATAAATTATTATTAAAAGCATAAATAATTTAAAACAAAGTATCCAAAAGCATTTTATTACCTTTTTTTGCTTTGTTGCTTTCATGCTCTGAGATGATTACATTAATTTTTCCTATGTGCTCCACAGACCATTGCATGGCACAGATTCCTCACTCGCAGTTCATATGTTACCTACACTTGACTTACTCATCTACGTAACTACAGATGGGTGTTAGACCACAATTAGGTTTTTCATTAATATGGCAACTATTCAAGCTATTAGGCAGACCAAATTCCTAAATATTAGTGAAATTTTGGTCTCCATATTCAATTACAGCAAGATAAACCAGGCATTTTCTCGATGCCTCATTTTCTTCTAGGTACTGCATCAGAACATTTTTAGTTGGCTGAGCAAAACCCATCTGGAGCCAACAGTGAAGCTGTCCCTATGTTTTGCACTGATATGGCCTTGTCTAATTAAAATTTACGTCTTGAAGAAATTAAAACTCTGTAAAAGGATTTGTTTCTTCCCCAGCCGCAGAAACACACAAAGATGCCTTTAGAAGGACTGGAAGCAAACTTTTCAGATAAATCAGATTGATTCTGAGTTAAAGGTAAAGCAAGAGGAAATCTCCAACAACAGTTATCCTTTTCACTTTTTTCTGTTTCTGCTTTCTTTCCTTCTCCGATTCCAACAATTCTTTGAAAATGAATGAAATATTCCTTAATTTAACAACATTCCATAGTTTAAACACTAAATTTATTGACATCTATAGTGAATAGACACCCTACAACAGCAAATGCAGCCAAAAAAGTTTAAACAAAAGTTCCCCAGAGGTTATACAAAAGAGATATAAAGGGAGGCTACAAAATAAATACTAACACTACAGTACAATAATGCATTAGTTTTATCTTTTCCATTAAAAAATAATAGATCATAAGGAGATTACTTTTTTTCAGATAAAAATTATTACAAAATTTCTCTATTGAGTTATATTTATCTGCTGATCTTCATGCCTCTTCTGGCAGAAATGGCTGTCTTATCTGTTCATACTAATATTTCTAAAGTTTTCCACTTGTTGTCATTGAAATAATGAACTGTTGTTGAAACAGCATCAGCTAGCTTAGTAACGGGACTTGCTGATAAGTAATTTGTTAATGACCAACCCTCTCTGCTAGATATGCTGAGAGAAGGAAGTTCCTGCTGTGAAAGCAAATCTACCCCATGTGTACTCCCAGATCCTAAGTATCATTTATTTATAATTAGCGTGTATGTGTGTGTGTGTAATTGTGTTGGTGGGTGTGTGCGTGTGGCTGCCACATTTTTTGTCAGTCCTGAGGCCTTGAATTTAGGAGGCAGCAGCATGGTAGGGTAGCATGGTTTGAAATACTATTATTCATAGTCATTATTCATAGTCATTGACTCTGGCAACCACTTGATGGTCAGCCTCAGCTCTGTGCCCAGTAAAATCTCAGAACAGATCACCTTGGAAGATATGTTAAAAGATTTGGAGGACAGGAAGGGGATTAGAGACACTCTCTTTCAATTGCAGCTATTTTTATCTCTAAACTGGAAAGGGAGGCTACAGAGACCATTTCTGCATCCAGAAATGAGATCACCAAAGTTTACTTTTGACTTATCTTGGTCAGTGTCAGGAAGGACTAACAGTGTATTTACACAAACCTCAGTTCTTCCCCTTTCCTTCTCATACCTGATTAATCTAGTGGCCTGAAGGAGTGACTGCATCAGTGGACAAGGGAAGAGCTACAAACCTCATCTGCTTGGAGTTCCATAAGGCTTTTTAATACGGTCCCTCACAACATACTTGCCACTAAACTGGAAAGACATGGGTGTGAATGCACTTTTAGGTGGATACAAAATAAGTTGGATGGCCATATATGAAAACTTACAGTCAGTGGCTCAATGGCAAAGTGGAAAACCGTGCCAAGTGCTGTCTTTCAGGGGTCTATAGAGGAACCACTATTATTTAATGTCTCAATCAGTGGCATAGACAGTGGGACTGAAGCAAGCCTGCAGGTGATGCCAAACTCAGTGGTGCAGTTCATGGTGCTGGAGGAGCGGGAGGAACTTTCACAGGCTTGAGGACTGGGCCCATGGAAAGGTTCATGAAGTTCAATAAGGCCAGGTAAAAGGTCCTGAACCTGAGGCAGAGCAATCCCAGCTATCACTATTCACAGCAGGATGAATGGTCTGAAAGCAGCACTGAGAAGAAGGACTTGGACATCCTAGTGGACAAAACAATGGGAATGAGCTGGCAATGTACACTTACAGCCCAGAAAGAGAATCATATCCTGGGTTGCATAAAAAGAAACGTGGCCAGTAGGTTGAGGGAGGTGGCTCCCACCCTCTACTCTGCTCTTATGAGACCCCACCTGGAGTCGCTGCATCTGACACTGCATCTGGTTATACTGTGTTTCTTCTCACAAGCAAGAATGGGAATGCAGCAACAACAACCAAATTCACTGCAGGTTCACTGCAGGTAAACACAGTTATGTTTATCTCTTTCAATTGCAGCTATTTTTATCTCTAAACTGGAAAGGGAGGCTACAGAGACCATTTCTGCATCCAGAAATGAGATCACCAAAGTTTACTTTTGACTTATCTTGGTCAGTGTCAGGAAGGACTAACAGTGTATTTACACAAACCTCAGTTCTTCCCCTTTCATTCTTTATACTCTAGGTAAAAATTCAATCATTTTCTCAATAAACTGACTCCTATTTTTCTCTAAAAGCCACCTTAGACACAGTTTCTGGTATGAACTTCCAGCACAATGTTAAATCTAAAGTGATCTATTTGTGTGGTTGTAAACTAAAGGCATAAATGAGTGAAGTATGTGTTAGAAAGGCTTCATGTGTCTTTTAAAATTATAGTTAGAGGTTACAACCTGTGCTATTTAAAATAAGTGATCACGTATAACAAAAGTATATTGCAGATAACAGCATAAAACTCAGGTCTTTCCATTCCCACTTTAACTGCCTGCATAGCATGAGCAGTGCAGTCTCAAGTTTGCCTGCATCTGCCAATATATACATGTCATTGGATTGCACTGGGAACAAATCACTGTGTGTATGTGTGTGTTGCAGTCACTATGAAAAATAAACGCGTCAAGAAAACCAGCAGGCAAGTAACTTCTACATTACTTTATCAGCTGATCAGCAGGTGGTACCCTTACCTTCAGCAGCTGTCATTTCCCCAGCTCCTCTACTTATATCCCTTATCATGCAGAGGAACCAAGGTCAGGCCACAAAACTGTATCACCTTCACAATATCAGCAGGGCTGAGCCTTCCCAGCCAAGTGAATGGATGAGAGAAAGATAGATGAGGTTTCTTTCAAACCAACCTCCCTGTTCCACAATACTCAGAACAGCTGCTAAGCCACCTGGCCTGCCACAGGATTATACCTTATTTAATTCTCATCCACAAGAACCCAAACACTGTATAGTATTGCCATTTGTGGCTGCAGGAAAAAATATCTCTTTTTTTCCTCACATTTTTAGTTTGAAAAAAACCTGTTTTCAGTAAACAGACCTACTAAAGAAAGTTACAAGAGATGAATAAACTCCAATAACTGGATAGTTGGTGGGAAAAACAGTGTACAAAAACATGGCCAAGTTGGCGCAGAAGTTGGAGACGAAGAGAATTCACTCAGGTCTTCCGAACACAGAGCCCTGAGTACTACCAAAATCATCTGGGCTCTGATTATACAGTAATTTGTCAGAGAGATAAGTGTATTGTGTATGAATGGCAAGATTTTGGTAACATGGTGGCTACAAGGGTGGACTCTGTGAGAAGCTGCCAGAAACTTCTTCCATGAACAGCAGAGGCAATATTGACTCCAAGACAGACCCGCTGCTGGCCAGGGCACAGCTCGCTAGTGATGGCAGTGCACCTCTGGGATAATGCATCTAGGAAAAGGAAAAAAAAAATGCTGCACCATGACAATTGCAGCCAGAGAGGAGAGGAGAGGAGAGGAGAAAATGAGAACCCCCATTCCTCACACCCCTGCACCACTAAAGGCAAGGAGGTAAACAATATCAGGAGCAAAGTTGAGCCCTTGAAGAAGGGACCAGAGAGAGAAAGGTGTTCTTAAGATTTAAGAGTTCTTTTCTCATTATCATATTCTGCTCTGATTCATAAAACATTAAACTAATTTCTCTGAGTCAGGTTTGTTTTGACTGTGAGAGTAACTGGTGATTATCACTTCCTGTTCTTATCTTGGCCATTTTTGATGTTTTCTATCCACTGCCCAGCTGAGGAGGACAGCAACAGAAGAGCTTTGGTGTGTACCTGGTGTCCAGCCAAGGTCAATCCACCACAGAGAAAAAAACTGAATGAACTGGAAAGCAAGTGGAGGGAAGGTATCATACACAACCATAGAAAGACTGCAGATATTAGGAAAAAAATTGTAAAAATAACTAGTAACAGGATTTAGCAAACACATCTGGAAGTCTCAGCAAACACACAACTTGCACAATTCTTTCAACTAGCAAATCTTTCTGCAACTGCATCACTACAGGGAAGATTGTGATAAGCTCAGTGATCTAAAATTATATAAGGAGCATTTGAGGCAAGACAGCAACACCAATGCCAAATGTATTTTTTGCAGCTGCATCCACCAAGAGTGACTTTCAGGAGGTTCCAGCAACCACAGGTGGTCTGTCCCTTTTTGATATGTCATGAGAAAGAATAAGGGATCATCTGACAAAATAAAGAATTACATGGCATTCAGAAAGGGAGAATGGCAGCATTGCCAGGTTGCTAACTGTACCACAGAGATGTTTGATGTTTTTTTCAAGTACCAGGTCCAGCTGGTTAGATAATGGGCAATGTGGTGCCTATTAAAAAAAAATGGGGAAAGATCCACAGAACTAAGAATTTAACAGCCTAATTTCTATATTGGCCTTCTGTAGAGACTGGATTGAAAGCAGAATTGCTGGGCATGGGAATAAATATGATTTATTCAGGAGAGACAAGATCTTCTAAGGAAAATTATTTCCCACAAAATCAATGAACCTATTTTAAAAAAAATTAAGAATTCTGTGGAGAAGAGGAACATAATAGAGTCCACATAAGTTTTCAAAGGGATCCTTGAGGAAACTAAGATGCAGCAAAGGTATAAACTCATTGTTAATAGGCTAAAACATAGAAGAGAGATAATGAAGGGGAATGGTCAGACCTAATTATATCAGCAAGAGGGATTCAATACAGGTGCAGAATACATAGGAAAAACACTGTCTTGTTCTGTATAAACAGCAATATTATCTTTATTATGTCTCGTACAACTGAAGAACAAATAGATGTACAAAAACAATAGGACAGATTTCAATGTTGGTCAAGCAAACAATATTAGAAAAGGAAGGGGAGAAACAAAATAAATTCATAACATGAACTCATATTTTCAATGTTGTGTGCAGACACTGTCCTTATCACAAAAAAATAATGTTTGACTTGGAAGTCAGAGACGATGGTGAAGGACAACAAAAATGACAAAACAGGTTGCACCGTACGTGTAAGGAATGAACAGACAGAGTAAACTTTTATTCAGGTAATGATTAAATGAACTAAAGCTTCTGAAGTTTTAGAAGAGACATGACAAAATAGCATAAAACCCCATGACTAACAGAGAAAGAGCAAATAGGAAAGAAATGTTTGTATTTTCTAATATCAGAAATATGGGATAGATAAAATTCCCACCTATCAGGTCTCAGTTCAAAACAAACCAGTACTATTGCTACTTGAAATTTGAACACATATAGCTTTCAACTTAACGATCACACAAAAAAAAACCATCAACAGAAGTCTAATACTCAGAGGAAATTACATTTCAAAAGTGAAAGGACCATAGCAATAGTCTAAGAGTACAAAAGTTATATGATAAAATACAGACTATTGTTCACTAGATTTTGCAGATAATGATAAATAGAAAGAAAATAGAAAGCTTTAGTTCTTCAGCTCTTATGCCTTATAAATTATTGTAAAAAAATTGATTTAATTTTCTTTCTGTTGATCAATTGTTGACTACTTCCATACCTCAGTTAACTGAATCTATTAATTATTTTGGTTTTTATTTTAAGCCAGGCCTTGATAAATCAAGACAAACTTCATGCTGTAGCATTTCTCATGAAAATGTGACAGAAATATGTAGAATGTTCCTTTTTTGTTGCTATATTTATTCTGCCTATCCCTAATAAACAAGTTTATCATGAGTCCCTGAAAACACAATTTTGTTTATTATTCACTTTGAAGTAGAGAATGTAATTTACTGTATGCTTGTAAAAAGTCTTATAAAATATTCCATACTACATACATAATTAATAATTTATTGTTGTTGTATATTATTATCATTATTGTTACTGCTATCTTTTAATATTTTTTATTAAGGAAGGTCAAGTTTGGTATTGTAGTTCCAGATATTTATGCCAGCAAATAGGACTTTAATTACTATGTTCACTGAATTAAGGAAAAAGGAACAGTGGTTAACATTTTCCTCTCCAAATCTAGAATTCCCCATCAACTGCTTGTAATTCAAACAGCTACTAGGTATTAGGCATATAAAATGTTAGAAAAAATGTCAAAAATTAGCCTTCAAGAAAGACACTTTGGGCTAAACCCCAACTTCATGCCTATGTATAAACTTTTGATAAAGAGACAAACATATCTAATAGTCTTCAATTCTGTAGCCATTTTATCCAGTGGAAAAACTTGTGGTGCTGTCAGAAGGAACAGATTTTAATATGGCTGAAATTACTAGTTCAATATACAGTTTATTAACCATGCTTTATTTTATTAATCAGTGGATGAAAATATTGTGATGGGTTTACCTTGGTGGGTTGCCAGACATCCACACACGTGCATCCAGGCCAGAGGGAGAAAATAAGATGGAAAAGCTCGAGGGTTGACAGAAAAACACAAATATGTTTCCTGGATTTTTGGAAATTAGGCTGGGAATTAAGCAACCTGCATTGAGATAAGATAAAGGTGACACTAGTGTCCAATTATGTCAGGTCTAGGGAGAAGTAAACAAGGCTGGGGGAGAAGAATGTGTCCTCAAGGAGAGTCAGGCCCAACAGCTGTCCTGATACACAGTGTTGCAACTTCCAGAGTCAGGTGCAGGTGACATTTTAAACCATTCCTCACTCCAGGGGAGGTGCTTGGTATTCCTGTGCATACCAGAATATAATTAATCCCTTGTACTCTGTGTTTGGTGGGACCCACCACCAAGCAAGAAGCCCAGGGTGACGAGGTCCAACAAGATACTTCTGGATCCACAAGGGTGATGACTGCCTTTCTACTTAATTCATCCCTCTCTGTCTTTCTCATTCAACTCCCCTCCCGCCCCTTTCTATCTCTTTCTGCCTCAAATTTATTTTTAAATAACATCTGTATAATTGACTTTGGCATATGGTCTCATTTGCACCTTAATTTGGGCAGAGACATCTCTCTAACAATCATAATAATCAAATGTTAACACTGCCCTCTGTCTTCGCTCCCCGTGATCTCAGGAGGCTCCAGGTTATAATAAATGATTAAACATTATGGCACAGGTAAACAAGCAGTGTATCTCTTTGACAGCTTCACCAAACCTCTTCTACATCTGACCCTGGTCACTGAGCAGTCTCAAATAAGGAAAAGAGAGAATTTTCACTCCTTTTTGAGTTCACAAAATTGGCAGAATTTATACCCATATTAGAGTTTGAAGCAACAGTTTAAATGACTTGTGTGATTTTGAGAGATAGTCTTGTAGAGGACAAGCTCAACAAAAAAGGAATGTTACACATGAAGTCACAACTGAATAGGAGATGCTCTTTGCAGTTAAAGTAATTAAACAAAGTGGTCTGAGATGTATTTCTACTTCGTAATTGAGTCACCATTTGTGTGTAGCTGATTCTGGATCCTATGGCACACAGGTTTACTGAACAGACAGATGCATGCTACATCTTGTATTCCTGTGCAGGCATCAGGTGCATCACATGCAAAACCAGTAAGGATACTGTGCTTGTTCACTCTTCCTGCATCGGCCTTGTTTCAGCTCTCTCTCTGTTCCCTAAATCCAGCACTCTGGAAGAAATGCTTGGGCTACTGATGGTCCACAAGGTTCACCTTCATGAGAAACATTTGTACAAACAGAGAATAAAAATTAATCAGTCAGGTCAAGGAAAAAAAATATGTGAAAGCTGAAATTAATCAAGTTGAACAGGTCACCTGTATAATGAAATTATGACAGGAGCAAATTTCTTGCAGGAGCAAAAATGTAGAATGCAGGATGCATTACTTAGGCTAGAAGAACAAAGGTGTAGAAAAGGAGACAAGAAAAAGTATTAAACAAGCATGGCTCTTCAACTGGGAGAAAAGAAACAACTGTGGGAGTCTTGCTAATGGTTGTCAGACATATGTACCATATGATAATGATTTTCTCTGTGTATATAAATACAGACACAGGGCTGCTGTAGGATTCCAGTGCTTAGCCTATCTCCCCCTTGATAAGTAGAAAAAAAAAGAGCTGAGATTGCAAAAATACTCAGATAAAGCATTACAATTTCTTCTTCGACAGCAGGATAGAGTGCTTGATTTGATTCCGAATGTCAGAAATGTCACAGGCAAATGTCATTTCTAAGAATGTACAGTTCCAATTTTAGGCATCTTGAGATCATTTCTTAGACCAAGTTTTAATGAATATTTGGCTAGGAAAGATGGCAAAGATCAAGACAGTAATTACATTGAAAAATGTTGGATGCACTTTTTAAGGTATTCCAGGAATCAACTACTTCTGGGTTTTAGTTTTAATATACAGTGAAGATATTGATCTTCTATTTCAACCTTAGAGTCCCAAAAATATTGAAGACAAATAATTAAAGTGCAGGGACAAATCATCCTGGGAGATTAAGCAGCTCAGTTATGAAAAGGTCAGCTCCATACTGATAATAAACTTTTGATTACTTTTCTAAAACCTATACATAGAATTACACTCAAACATGAACATCTTGAAAAAGAAAAATCTAATTGTTTATCTGGAAAACCATTACAGAATATGAAACTTGACTTCGTCATCAACCAACATTCTTTTTTAAAATGGTTTTTTCCATTGTCCGCTATAAAATTAAAATGTTTAGGTGGAAATAATGAAGAATTTTAATACATAAATAAAGAAGAATCTTAGTACCTAAATAAAGAAAAGTTTAAATACATACTTTATGTATAGGCTTCTGCACAGGAAGAGAAAGGTGCCTACAGATTTGTGACATAGCTTTATATGTCCAAATCCCTAACATTCAGAGGCTTTTTAATGTCTCCTGAATTTATTTGGAATTATTAAAGTCACAATCAATTATGTACACAATGAAATTTACTAACAAGGCTTAACATCTAAGGGCAAACAATAAAAAAGCTGGATTTACTAATCAAGAATCTAATGGTCAGTGGGATCTTCCACAGCTGGTTGGCTCAAGCCTGAGAAGACAGAGGAATAGGATATGTTGGGATCCATTTATAGAGACTCATAATCTTGTGGCTGAAATAACGACATTCCTTTCCTTCAATCCCCCACCTCCCAGTGGGAGCTACTAAGGAAAATATTTCATAAAATCTTTCCCCAAAAGAGAATGAAAAGACTTTTCATTTTTACATGGTTTTCACAGAACACATAGAGGTCTGAAGTACACTGTAGACCAATTAAATTGATAATCTGTAGAACTGTAAATGCCATATTCTTTTTGCCACATTGAAGAAATAGTATCTTTTCTGCTTTTATATGTTAGACTGAGCAAATACTCCCTCCTCAGAGGGAAACAAAGGCTTTTTTATCTCCATCCATAGACACAGAAGGGTCATGAGAGCAAAGCAAAAAAGCTACACTATTTTATATCTCCATTTCCAAGTTTTCTGTAACCTAATGTTGATCCCTACCAATGTTTCCTAGGAACAATAATTCACTGAAGTGGCTGATCTTTATCTCAGTTTCTAGGATCTTTTGCTGGGATTGAAGGCCTAGTAAAAACCTGATAGATGATATCTAGGATGAGCCTACCTTAGCTGGTGCCCTGAAGTTCATTATACATTTGCGTGACGTGCACTGTGAGATATCAGAGGAAAAATATTCCAAAAAGTTTGAGGATCTCTTGGACAAGGATAATGCTGGCTCTTTAACAATTACCTCTCTCTTCCCTTAATTTCAGCACTGCAAACAGTGTCAGAAAGATGGTGTCCTACTGAAAGCTGTTTTGCTGCTGGCCTTATTACTCTCAATCTTCCAGTGTCTATATGTATCTTATCTTGCTTTATTTCCTTTCATATTTTCCTTGGGGTTTTTTTGTCACATCATTCACTATGTTTTGTGGCTCTTTTTCTACTTATTTTTGGTAGTTCTAGAAATATCCTACAAAGAGTTTACCTCCAATTGTATGTGACTCTTTCTCAAACCTTCAGAAGTACAGGAATGCACATAAACAAGAACATGCTTACTCTGAGTCTACAAAAAATAGACTAGTCAATAAAATGTTGTCTTTTTGTCAACATATCTTCTCAGTCTTACAGAGAAAGTCTCATATTCCAGAGTCAGCTTTAATTTTTTTAAAAAAATGTTCAGTTCTGTTTTCAAACAGAGCTCATTTTCAATCATTCAGCCAAATTATAATATCTTTTTAAATTGTCTATATAATATGGTTTGGGTTTTGCGCACACAAATCAGTACAATCTTCTCCCTTTAAGTCTGAAATCCAGAAAACTCAAACTATCCAAAAATTTTTAAAAAAATCACAACAGGAAAGTAAGTAAGTACAGAAAATCAACCAATATTATTTTTTTTTTAAAGCTGATTTATCCTTATTCTTCTATAATTGAAACTTTCATATTTTACATTGCTACTAATTTGTAAGTTAGAAGTTGAAGAAATTAGTATCATTGTAATATATACATCCCTATTTTCTTCATCACAAACATAAATTAAAAATAAATCTCTCCAGAGTTTTTATTACTATCACTGTTACCCAAACATTTTCTCATGTTCATGACACGTTCTGAACTCACTGAATGCGCTGGTTTGGGGATTTTCAAAAAGCTAAAACAATCATTTCTGGAAGAAAAGGTATTTTTTTAGGTGCATACCACAGACTAATTACCAGCCTGCCTTCCTAATGCACTCGTTGGTGTGTTTTGGAAGTATATGATCTCAGCAAGTTAATTCTCTTTTACGATCATAATATTTGATGTTAGAGACAGCAAAAAGAAGAAGCAGAGAAAGAATTCCTGATGATGGTGTGGAAATTTGGCTGCATATTAAATAAATATTTCAAATATTTTAAATACCAAATTAAAGTTTTAAAATTATGTATGTGAACTTAATGAGATAATGAGAAGACTTGATTTGTTCAACACAAAAATTAGTTCAGTGCCATTAATGTAAGTTTTGTTCCACTGTTTGCTTCTGAAGACAGAGAATCTTAATAGATTTTGAACAGTTCTCTTTCCCCCAAAATTGTGACTGATAATATTTTTACTGTCTCTACTCCCAAGGGCTCATCATCCACTTCTTCTGTAGTAGTAGACGGATTATGTTGGTCTTTTTGGAACATATTTTGTGCTGACATTACATGACTGGCAGGTAAATGTGTGTTTCATTCTCCTCTTTTTTTTGATCTTCTAATTTACTTTCAAAATACAAGAACCAATAGCTTAAGGGGAAGCACAGACACAAGAGAGAGTATGTCTGGAAATGCAGTATTAATTGACATTGAAAACATATATAACTGCAGTTCCTGTAGTTCAGTAAAAGTTAGATAGACAGATTTGCTTCCATTATCAGATTTTCAAATAGAAATTCTGAGTTTGTCTACTTCTTTATAGTGTTGTAAAAGTCCAGCAAAAGTCCTCTTACTCCAAATCATACTTAATTCTTCCCTATCCTCTACAAAACTAAAATTCCAACATAACTAGTTCTTCTCAACAGCAGTAGTGTCCACTATCCAACCTCTCATATTACCCTGAATAAATATTAAAATCTATTGTTTATTAACCTATTATTTATTAAATCTCATAGTTATTTTTAGAAGTCAATAAAACTTTCACATAGTTATTCATTGAAGCTACAAACATTTAGGATCATATAAAGAATGCAATAGTTAGTTAAAAAAAATCTGGAAATTTCTTTAACTCTGTGAAAGAATGGGCAGACTGGACAGAACTTTAATGAAGTTTCCCATGTTCATAAAACCACATTTCCTTGTTAAAGAAATATATCTCTTTGGAATCTATAAGCAAATGCAAGGCAAAATATAAGACATAGGTCTAAGTAATTTAATAAATTTGTTTAAAGAACATGGGACAATGGTATCACTTTGAAAAAAGAATGATATATATTTTACCCTACAGAAGCTGTTAGTCTTTTGAAGCTATTCACACTGGAAGACTCCTAGAATGCTGTTTAACTTTCAGTATTTCTAGCACTAGTAGCTATACTTGAATTAATTACCTAGTCTTCCTTTTAAAATCAATGGAAAGAAGTTAAGCATCTGTCTCAAATATCTATCTCATAATGACATAAATCATATATATGAAGTAACTCCTGTGATTTTAAAGGGAGGCTAAGTGACTAGCTCATATGCTAACATCTTAAGTCCAATAATATATATCCAACTCCAAAAA
The DNA here is from genome assembly GCF_000277835.1 of Geospiza fortis. Taxonomy (NCBI): domain Eukaryota; kingdom Metazoa; phylum Chordata; class Aves; order Passeriformes; family Thraupidae; genus Geospiza; species Geospiza fortis. The sequence continues at coordinate 134,927 of NW_005054565.1, read as the reverse complement.
CTAGATGGTAGTTACTATGAACATCACAAAAAATTCAAATGTGTGGACATACATGTTCATAAAAGGCTGGAACTTATCTGATTCTGAGAATAATATATGTAGGTTTGTTCAAATCAGTGTGACACTCTTTAGACTGTTAGTACCTCTCTTAAGTATTTGAAAAAATTTGCTAGACTTTTTCTTGTAAATTTCCTGCATCCAGTCCTAGACTGAGAAAGAAGGGGTAAAAGTCTTTCTTTTCACAGTAATACCATTCAGTCATTTTACCTGCTTATTTATGAGACAAATGAACTTAAAGTGAAATTCAACTTTACAAAATTAAATCCATGTTATTAATTTGTGTGATTGAAACATGTGCGTTGCACCAGGCAATGCTAATAAGGATGTTTACTTATAATAATTCTGGCTTCTTTTTGTGCTCCATGGTGACAGCTGAGCTGGCTGTGGATAAGGTCAGCTGGACACCGGAATCTCCTTAGTATCCAATAAATTAGAGGTCTACATGGAGTAAAACTTATTAAAGGAAAGCCAATTCACCCTGTGAGCAGAATGAGAGGCTGATGTGGCTACACTGTTCTTGTACCTGCCGTTTGAGAGTAGCAACACACCTTTCTGTATCTCATAACACACATCCACAGAAGCCTAGGAAACAACAGGCTGCTCCAGTTTCTGTTGAAGTCAAGGGAAATGATGTAATAAATCCCTGCAGGAAGATTTTTGGAGTACTCTGTGAGCATAAAATGCATATACCATATAACAAATGGCTTTGCAAACACGTTACCTACTACCAATATATCTTACTATGATGAGAAAGGAAAACATATAGAAAGGGGGAGCAAAGATATATATGTGTAGCAGACAGTCACTAGAGAATATGTGTCATGGTAGTTCTGAAAGCTAGAACCAGCAGCTCCTGTCAAAAATACACATTTATCTAATTATTTAAAAGGGCTGACTTCTGCATTGTAGACATTGCCGGGACAAGATAGGCTTATGACAGGCATATTGAAGCCATTATGTAGAGTATTGTTGAATTTATAACAGGGCATAATTCTTGTGCAACCCTCCTTGCATATTAATGCAGAATTCAGCAGACAGTTTTGAAGAAATTAAATGCTTTGACAGAATAAATTTGGCCCTTGAGAAAAAGACAAAACATGGTTTTCAAAGCTTCCTGCTCTCTATGGTAGTGAAAACAGCAAATTACAATGCAACAGCATTTATTTTCTCTGATAGAGAATACAGCTCATGTGATACATTGCAAATATGTATCCTAGATAGCATTCTAGACATTTCCATTTCAACCAGCATCAGAGGGCTGCTGGTTTGTTTTTGTTTTTTTTGGGGGGGTGTTTTTTGTATTTTCAAATAGAAAAATTTAAGCAATTATGTGTAAAGCCCTAAAATAAGTATCCAAGTATTTTGTAGACTAGTTAAGGAACTAAGATTTGCCTTATTGAATCATCATATAAATTACCACAATCAAAATTTTCTAGTGGATAAATAGCAATATCAGTCTCAGAATCCAACAGGTACTACTCGGGATTCCACCTGGATGCAAATCAAATGCCTTTCGCAAAGAATTTGTAAATTCATTCAGAATTCATCACCAAAAGGAAAGAATGTTTTCCATTTTGATGGTGTTCAGTAATACAAGCCAATGAACAATTACTTTGAGTTTAGAATTTGAATGAACTTGGAGCTCAGAAACACCATGTCATCCAGACCAAGGCAGATGAAAAAGATCCTGATTAATTTTATATTACAGAAATGCACACTGAAACCTTTAAATTTACACAGACTAAGTTGAATCTATATTTCCTCAGAAGCAGTAGGTTTGATTGTCAAAGATTGATTTAACATAGGGTTAAATTTCATGGATACAAAGTGTAACTCCTAATTTTTTATATAAACCCAACCCTTTTATAAACACAGTACTCCTGTAGAAAAAGAAGCAGGGAAGCAGAGTGCTGATAGATTAGAAACCAAGAGAAATGCTTGGGAAAAAAAGGTTTTTAAAGAACACTCAAAGGTTAATTTCCAGACACTGATTTAAAAAAACTAAATAATTTTACCCGCTACTAGACGAAAGATCTACTATCTATAAAGTCTTTTAAAGTGCTTTTCAGGCCTGTTGTCATATTACATCTTCTTAGATAATTTGAGGTAGATTTTCTTCAAATAAATATTTAAATTCCTATTTTATCTCAGAATCATTTAGAAAAAGTACTCAGGTTTGACATTTCAACACTACATACACCTTGACTTGAGCAAGTCTAAGGATCTATAATTTGTGTGCATGACAATAAACACAAAATGTCTTTGGCCAGAAGCCTGATTCACAGAGGCTATATTTTTTAAGGGATTTATAAATATATTAGGACAATTCCACTGTACATTTTTCTTTTTTTTTCCTTTTTATTTATCAATAAGGCTCATTCTGTATAAATTACTCATATTAATGAGATCAAAAGATCTTCAATTAATGCAGGTTTGTGTGACTTTAAAGAAATACTACAGGAGTTCAGACTGAAGATAAGTGGGAAGGGGGAGCCATAAGAACCAACATTATAATGCTTCTTTGGGTTTTTGTGTTTTCAATTGTGTGTGTCTCTCTGTACGTATGTGAGTGTGACAAATTTTTCATCTCTATCACAATGTTGACCTGATTCTTTTAGCCTTTCTGATTTACAGAAGCCAAGGGTCTTTACATATCTTACAATACTTCTCCTACTCTAAGAAGCACAATTAAGTCACTGAAGCATGAGGAAGACCTAACAATATTTTGCAATGTTCAGCTTGTATGTTTATTGCTTTCCTCTTCGCAGAGGGGCCTGGAAAATGACTGTCACCAACGGTTCCTCTGCTTTAGAAAAAAACCTTCCATGGAATAACTAACAAGTTTTTACTTTTAGAAGTTTTTACTTTTTTGTCTGTAGTTTAGGAAACAAATCCCAGAAATGAAGACTGGCAAGCTTTCCTTGGGCTACAAGCTGCAGTGAGTTGGTCTTCATCGCTTGAATGAAGGATCTATTCCACTATGTTGCTTTGAATGGAGTTTAAACCAAGTAAATTTCAGGGTCCCAATTTCAGCCTCATAATTTACTTTGGTAAAACAGAGGTACTATGTAACTAAAACATTTCTACAAAAGAAAGAATTAAAAAGAACACTTCCTCAGTACATAGAAGTGAAGGTCCTCTTTAGTCAAGTCGTCTGTCTCCTTCAAGTCTCACTCACAGTGGAGGGTTGTCTGAATTATCTTACACTACTATATTTCAAAATGCCCCTTCTTGCCTCTCACTTGTCTTCCTTATCAGTATTTTTCATGTTTTGTTTGTGCAGAAAATGTTCAGGCAATTGTAGAGTGTGATAAGGCCACCCCTGAGGTGCCTCTTCTCCAGGCTAAACACCCCCAGTTCCCCCAGCCTCTCCTCCCAGGACTTGTGCTCCAGACCCTTCACCAGCCTTGTTGCCCTCCTGTGGATGTGTTCAAGCATCTCAATGTCCTGCCTAAGCTGGAGGGCCCGGAACGGGACACAGTACTCAAGATTCGGCCTAGCCAGTGCAAAATCATCCTCCAAACCATCCTCCTTGTCCACTGTGCTGACACCTCCCCTGTTTGTCAAGTAAGCCCTACAAAAAAGATTCTTACCATCATTTAAATTCAGCTATTCTCTTTGCTGATATAGGTCTTTGTGAAGTTTAAGTCCCTTACTTTCATCAGAGGAGTTTTCATCGTGTATAGCCTGGCAGGAGATAGGTTCTGACAACACAATAAGGAAGCAAGATTAGTCTTGAAATAAAATTGAAGGTATCATTTATCTAAGAGATAAACAGATTTTTTTTTCTCTTATTTTAAAAAGGAATCATATGGCACTCTATCACTGAATTCTGCCTGGATGAAGTGTGACAGGTACAAAACAATTGTGGGTGTCTTCTAGTCAAACAGGACTGATTACAGGCAGTAAATTGAGAAAACCTACGCAATCCTCAGGTATTTTCACATCTTTCCCCTGCCCCTCCCAAAAAAAAATCAAAATCTGCTGGAGTTTTTTTCAACAGTCTGGAACTTCTGCCCCAAAATTACTTTGTTCCCATAAAGTAAGCCTGAGAGCAACAATGCAAGGTGACTGCATATTTAAAATAATTTATTTATTTTGATTACTTTCATTTGATTTCTCTCTGAGAATGGATGCTGAAGTGAGGATCCTTACCCTTTTAGGATGGGCATGAAAATTACATTTTTTATGAATGTTTGACCATATACTGCTTTGAGAAACATTCAGGACATGTGATGAAAGATGTCTCCATTTAAAGACAAACTCCTACTACACCAGAAAAGAGGTAAGGACCCTGAAACTGCATTATAGTAGACTGACACAGACTCAGGGTCCTGAAATTCCCTTCCCTAGACTTATCCATTATTTCTGTCAGCTTGAACCAATGGGAAAGAAACATTTCAAACTAACAAATTTAGTTGTGTCATTAAATTTGAAATCTCTGTGTTAGGTCAGGGCATATCTGGCAAAGCTAAAAACAGGCAAAAAATTGTCCAGCAGTAGTGCAGTCAACATAGTAACCATAAATTAGCATTTTCAATTAGGTCAAGCAGGGGAAAGCCTGCTCACAAGATTTCAGTGAACTAATCTGAATATAATTCAGCACTATTTCCTGTAGGACAGTGAATGAGCTAAAGCACAACTGATTTTTCACTGGACTACATTTCTGGCCATACCTACATACATATTTCCTCTGCTTGAAATTTAGCACAGCTGTTCAAGCACAAAACTTAAGTCTTCAGACTTCAGAAAAGTAAAATGTACTCACAAAATAGGGAAAGTTTCTGGGTCTAGTAAAACAGTAAGAACAAGAGAAAGCACAAGAGATCAAGAGAAAGCAAAAGCTCTGTCTAGTTCCTGCCCTATACACATTTCTGGCACTAGTAGTGTCTCTGTACAGCTGAACTCTTCTTTAGACACTTGTAATGGCCAGAGAAAATAACAGAAGATGAGGGGGAACCGGAACACTGTGAACAGTCAAATGTTAATAAAATGAAATCTGTACAAAGAACAAGAAGAAAAGGAATAATGGAAAGCAAAATGAACACTTTAAAAAAGAACACTGAAACATATATTAAAAACTGGGGGAGAAAACTTAGGTCACCAGTAAAAGTTTTACTGAAGCAAGAAAGATGAAAAAAAATCCTTTTTTCCCCAAGAGAGTCAAAGCAAGTATTCTTCAGAAAGTTTTGTGTTGCATTTTTCAAAGTGAACATTGTGTAAAATAGAAATATTTTATTTAAAAATTAAAACCCCAATGGATGTTTGAGTGCATAATACTGCCCTTACAGTTTTTTGAAGATTGTTTCTTCTGCTATTCCAGACCTTTGATTATCCTTTGCCCTTCTTTTCTCTTGATAAAACTTCCAGTTTCCACCAATGCAGTCCTTGAGTGACAAAAATTGAGACAATTGACTTTAAAAGTAGTCTTGTTAGGATTTGTTTTGTAATAAAGAATGAGCAAAGTAATTTTTTTTCTCTCTCTCATTTACCCTTTATTCATGCTCTGTCTTTTTTATTATTTTTTTCTTCTTGTGGTGTTTATTTTTATTCACCTCTCTCCACTTCTTCAGGACTGCAGTTTTGTGACTTTTTCTGGGCCTCTGATCATAATTTCTATCAATTTTAAGTGTAATTCATACCCTACAGTACACATGACAGATTGCTTAGAAAAGGCATGTTTACTACCTGTGTATTTTTTGATAGTACCAAATAGCAGTGTCTGCAATTCTAGAATAAAGATTCAATCATGTAAGTCCTTATCTAGACTCTTTTCAACTAAGATTTTATTATTAAAGTGCTGATAGTTTAATTTACTCATATGGGCAATATCACCAGATTTGGTAAAATTCTTCATTAATACAAATTGATCACAGGCAATTTTCAGAAACACCTTTTTTTTAAACTGCATAGATTATTAATGTATTTAAAGAAAAAAACTCATTTCTTAAATTGAACCAATGGACATTTTGAATTTAAATTCATGAATAGTTATATTTTACTGGCTCTACTCCAGCATGAAGGGTTTCTTTTTAAAGAAATAGCACCTTGAAGTTTCTTTCTATGGAGCCCTGACTTCTGACCCAACAGTTATCACATGTTTTATACTGAATATGTTTTATATAATTTTATGGACATATTTTATATGTTTGATATGTTTTATGTTTTTTTCATTGTACCTTGGTGAATTTATAAAAATTTTTATTGCATCTGGACAACTTAGTGCATGACTCCTCATTCTTCAACAGCTCTCTTAAACCAGTCTTAAACCAGACATTTGTTGATTTCAAAAGTGACAAGTTAATTTGAAGTTTTCGTGTGAGCTCACTTTCTAGTTAAGCTGAGTATGCTGAGCTAATGGTGATCAAAATACAAAATACCATCACTGGGCTATATAGCATTGGAGAACATTAGTTTTTCTGAGATCATATTCGCCTCTCTTCTCCCCTTCTTTCCACTTCCATTTTCTGTTTTCCCTTTCTGGGTGTCTTTCCTCTTTTACCTTTTTCCCTTGTAGTTGTCCAAGTCCTTCCACCATTCAACTAATTTTAAATTATTGTCCTTGTTTTGTGAAACTATTAATGGCCTACAAATAGATGTGTTCTCATCACGCTTTAAATTTCTCAGCCCTTTTTTTTTCTCATACAACATCATGAAGTTTATCATAATTCCCAACTTAGAGCAGTGATATTATAAATTTAAAATTAGTTGCTTAGCTCTAATGAGCCCAAAAATTCAGTAGCTCACATTTATTTCCTGGACGGAAGAATTTATAGACGTTTTTAATGCATGTAACTTAAAACTAATTTAAAAATCCAAATGCAAATGGGATCTGTTTTTCTTGTAGTATGCACAGTTACTCAACTGTAAAAGGTTTGTGAAACTGCCTAAACTGCTTTCTTTATAAAATGCTCTCACCACCTTTGCAATAGATTTTGAGTTGATTTCAGTCAAGTCTATCAATCACATTAACAAAAAGTTTGGGAGTTTTATTCTTTGCTTGAAACTCTAATAAAACCATACTAAGTTATTATGAATCTTCTTTAGCACCTGGATTTGCCTCCTAAGCTAGTCTCTTAGAGAGATGCTACCATGGTATATTAATGACTCAGGTCCTGCAATTAAGCCTGAATCAACAGGAGAACATAACATAATTCTAGATTATGTACTTCTAAAGTAAAAAGATACAGTACTAGATCTGATAGGGTGTTGTCCACCTCCTTATATATCTTCATGTCTTCATTAATAAAAATGGCCTCATTTTCACTGGAATTGAGACACATTTCCCACTGTAGGAATAAATTTTTTTTTCATCTCCATATTATTCAAATCATTTAACTGTATTTCAGATTCAGTGTCTGCCTGAGAAATCTTTAAAAAGTATGAAAAAACTCCTTACATTTGTGGACTATTTCCAGAAATGTGAAGCCAAAATGCAGACTTTTTCCTATTGCAGCATTCTTGAAGCCTTATCTTGGGCAAATATTGGTGCCTTTTCTTGTTCAAGGAACTAGATTTCAAGAATTCACGAGTGTCATGCCACTTTTTTGTTCAAAACCAGTAAAAATACAGAATATGGACAACTACAGAGATAGTAAGGACATGCTCTGGTAATTTACCTTCACAGTTTCTGTGAATGGGTGGTTTGTAGATGTATTCACACAGAACAATATATCCTCATGGAGAATTTGCTATCTTCCCACAGCTTCAGCATGTTTCTCTTGGCTGCACTGGTCTTCCTCTGAGACAGCTGAGTGTAATGGTTAACTTTCACTTTTGTACACTTGTGCACACAGAGAATTAGTGCAAAGTAGCTTTTGTGCTCTGAATCCCCAAGGTTTATTTCCTCTTGTAGTTGTGTCCCAAACTGAGCTATAGGTTTCTTAGTATAATTGCCTGTTTTTTAAGACTTTCTAACTTCAAATTATATGGCCTCCTAAACTTGATGATATTTTTTTCCATGCAAGATCTAGATATTGCCTAGATTTTTCAAGATGAGATTAGGAGATGGGTGTGATAATGTTAGAACAGAGCCATATTTTATTTTCAGGCTTTGGCAAAAATTAGACCCTATGGTCTACAATGAATCTAGTTTTTATAATATGCCAAAAGATGTACTTGCTAAAAAACTTTTAAAAAAGCACCTAAAAATAATCCTCCAAGAAATAGCTGTTCAAAGCCTGTATTTTACCTTTTCTCTAGGCAATGCATTAAAGAAATCCAAGTAGAGAGAAACATGTAGTGCTGCTTTTTCAGAAAACTACACTTCCAAAACCTGGTATCTGAGTCATCATCCTCTACTGCTTGGAGATTTGCATAGCATCTAGCAAATTTTCTACAGAGCTGAGAGATGCTTTTTTATTTATTAGCACTATGAATCTTTCTCTGAAAGGGACAGCTGAGAAAAGCCACGCTTTAACAGCCCCCATGAAGATACTACTCCAAAAATTTTGGTTGAACACACAGTTTCATGTTTCACCAGGTCTCAGAGGATTATATTATGACAGGGAACACACACTGCCTCTCCACAGCAGTCTGGTTTAGGTCAAAATGCAATTTCACCATTATACATCCAGGGCACAATTCATTTAGGCTGTCATGCATTGTCCTGTCCAAAAAGACATCCTGGGTTTTCCATAGCCAACAGAGAGAGAGTTACATCATTCCTGGACACTTGCCTAAGGTAGACAATGTTCCTTTCTTTGCAAGAACATGTTTCTATTTATTCTGTAGAAGCTATAGGTTATTAAATATTTAGGCAGCTAACCTTTGGATTATTAAACTGTGGAGAGAGAGAGAGGGAGGAGGGCTGGATGTGTGTGAATTGCATTCATCCCTTTATTATTTATGGATCCCCTTCCTGGATAAAGAAAAACTGAAGCAAAATGTCATAAGTTACTCTATCATATAGTAAATTTCGTTCTGTGAACTTATTTTCAAAGTTTGAACTAAAGACTTAAAAACATTTCTTTTAAAGGTAGCAAGGAAAACAAAAAAAACCTGCTTGTTTTTAATGTTGAAGCATTAAAAATTAATATTCTGGAGACCAAGTCTGTAATGGTGTTATATAGACATTCCTCATTATCTTGCACACAGATGGAATTGCCTCTCTTACTTGCAAAATTATATACTAAAAATAATTCAAGAAATTATTTCTTATGAACAAGCTGAAAGTTGAAAAAAGGCAGAAACAGAAACTTACAAGTGGCTTAATCTCAATTACTTTTGAGAGAGAAAGGCAGAGAGACATGCCTTCTTTCACTGTATTTCTCCCACTGTTTTTGAAAATCTATTCTACTTGAGGAGATCAGAAGTACTGAAAGGAGAACCATGTGCTATGGGGTTCCCCAAATCCATATTCAAGAGTGCAATGTTTGTTCTAAATGCTGGAAATAACACAGAAATGAAAATTAAGTGTGCAAGTAGTGGTCTCAGATTTTTGTTATTATGTGGCATTTGTCACCTCAACATTCAGTCTTGTACTAAAAAAGAGGGAAACATAGTCCCCAGCATAGACTTTGGGTGAAAGTCAGACAGATACAATTTGCCCAAAGTCGTTGTTTTAATGAAGGTAAAAAAGAGACCTACAGTAGGTTTCTAGGAAAGGCACTGTCCTAAATCCTTGATAATACTTCTAGTGGAATGTGTTAAGACAAACACCAAAATTTTTGTCTCAATGATTAAGACATCCAAGGTACAAAACCCCAAAAATTGGTGACAGCTGAAACAGAGTTTTTTAGAGGTTTTTTAGAGTTTTTTGTTTGCACTTTCATGTACAGGGTTTGCAATCTATATTGGGTTCATAATGGAAGATGCAGCGGTCCTCCTGAGGAGAGAGAAGACGGAAACAAGCAGTGCATCTCTGGGGCTGTGCTTTTTGTTACGTACTCTTCAAGTACGTTTGATTTAAGGTTCATGCTCAGCTCAAGTAAATCCCTACAGAACACATATCAGAAATATAGGCTAAGCCTGGGAAAGATTATGACCCCATATAAATTGCTTTCTGAATGAGAATGTTTTATATTCAAGCCTTGCTCCAGGATGAAAATCCTTCCTAGCAGTCAGAAATTTAAACTAAGAAAACACAAGATATTACACCAGTCTGAGTGGTGCCCACAGAGCTGTAAGGAAATGTTGTTTTGACTTTTCTGTTTTACAAGACCTGTATTTGCTATAAATCAAGCCTGTTTGTTTTATTAGTATAATTGGCAAGAAATATAAACATTGCCTATCATTTTTCTCTTCCCAGTAAATATAGCATGCTTTTATGACTGTGTGATAGACCACAAAGGAAACTCTTTACCAGATACAGTCTAGGATACAAATTATAGTTCTGATCCCTGGCTGTCATGTCTGCTTTTAGCAACAGTAAAACCAGAGTACAAAACCTGAATGAAAGATAATGATAAACCAGAGATAGCAGGTTTCCTGCAGGAGGTTGCACTGTGGCTGTTGCTGTTATTCACAGGAAGACTTCATAAGGGTCCTTATTAATACACTTTACAGATAGTCTGATAAAGGCACATCTCCATTTAAGATAAAGATGCAAACACTATCAAAGATAAGGATATAGAAGCAGGCATGATCAGAATATGTAAAAAAAAATCTTCTAAATATTTTCACTTCATAAAAAATCAATTTACTGAATTACTCTCCAAAATGCTTGTAGAACAAAATTCTGGACCCAGTGGCAAAACTACATGTAACACCAGTGTCTGAAATTCTTCTATTCTCATATTGTCACTTCTGAATTATTCTTCTACACCTTTTTTTTTTCCATATTAACAATCATAATAAATTCACAGGTACATTCTCAAGTTTCTTAATTTTAATAGTCCCTCATAACACTCAAGAATTTCTGTAATTTTCATTGTAAATATGAATCCTTCAATAACTGTTTTATTGTTTCTGATGAATTTTTAAAGATCTGTGGTATTAAAATAATTAAAACTTATGAAGCAACTGCTTAACCATCGCACTGCAGCTCAAGGGATGTGTACACACATTTATGTTTTGTATTTGGTTGTTTGAATACTATACTGAAAGTTGTTTACAGCAGCATAACATATTTTTTCCTTTCTTAGTTCACTCTTATTTACTCTACATTTAACTAATAATAATTAAAAAAAAATACAGACAGAAAGAGAGCAAAGAAGAGATGAATATTGGAAAACCTTTCCTTGGCTGTCAAAGGTGGATGAATGTGATGCCAATCCTGCCTCTAGCTACAAAACTTGTCTCGAAGGAAACATAGTATAACCAATTTGCCAACAAATCTGTTTTCCAGATTCATTGCAGAGTGCTATTTTACAAGATGTCCATTCACAGACAATTTTGTAATTGTCACCAATTACAAAAAAATTAATGTTGTAATGTAATTTAATCCTAAGTAAGGTAAATAAATATTTTTATAATGTTGTAAATATAAGGTTACAAATATAAATTTATTTAAAAAGTTAATGAAATTATTTTTGTCAGTAACAGTGTCCTGATTAATCTTTTTTAACTACTATCTAAGTGGCATTGTGCAACATCTTCACAATTCTTATCCTCATTGGTAAAATGTCCCAGCCCCCTCAGACAGGAAGTTTTAGTTCCATATCTATATGGCAAGACATACATCCTCTTATCCAAGGCAGCTGAACATGTCAGGATGCCATAACTCCAATCCTAGGCTTCTGCCACACAAAATGATGGGAAATTTGAATATGTCTGATAATTCTAACCTGGTGGCTCATGGGATCCTTCACCATTTACAGTTTTTCAGGAAAACAGGCAGTAACTTTATGCAGATCGCAGATTAAAGGAATTTCAGAAGAACTAGAAAGATGTTGAATGGCATCTAGGGGCTTTTTTCTGAGTTATTTTATGTTTAAAAAAATAAAATCTATTCCATTTTTTCCATGCTCTGTATGGAAATAGGTGGAAGGTAAGAAATAGAAATTTACCCAGAGCACGGCTGGACACTGGAACAGGCTCCCCAAGTAAGTGGTCACAGCACCAATCCTGACAGAGCCCAAGGAATGTTTGGACAGTGCTCTCCAGGACATGGTTTGATTCTAGGTGTGTCCTGCAGAGTGCCAGGAGTTGCAGTCCATAATCCTGATGGGGCCCTGCCAACTCAGTATACTCTGTGATTCCATGAAATACTTCAGGTCTGCTGAGAGCATGGAACACAAAAACTCTACTTGTCTTTACGGGATTATAAAGGCATGGGACATCTGGAAAACAGTAAGATTAAGAGAAAGAATTGAATATTGTAAGGCACAACATATGTTGCAAAGTGAACTTTACCTCTTACACAAAAGAGATGGAGCTACACTAAAACTCTAACAACTTTCATCAATTTTTGATTTCTACTGAAGAGCAGTTTAACTAGAGTGGAAAAGCTATAGCCATCAGGTTCACTGTTACATTCAAACAATGGCCAAAATCAAACATTTAAGAGATAATGGAATCTCTTCATATATGTCTTTTCACATAGGTTTCCAAATAATTTAAAACATACATCATAAAATATTATTATAATAATATTTTTCTTATTTGTAATTTTTTTAAGCAATACACCTGTTTATATCTGTATAGGTTTCTATAGGTTTCAGATATATCTGTAGAGGTTTCTAACACCTGCTTTAAATGGAACTAAAAACATTCTCAACAAAGAGTCTCAAGTCCAGCTAGATATCAAATGAAAAATGTTTGATTTGGGCACTCTGCCATTTTGAGACAATTCACACTGTGCAACTAGAGCAACAGAGTCACTTTGTCTTAAGGAAAAGTATAACATTCTTCCCTCTCCAAGTGCTTGGCACTGCTAAAATGGTAGCACTGTTTGTGATACACTCCACAGGCTTAAATTTTTCAATTAGAAATATCTCTTCAGGACTGCCTGTCATATTACATAAGAAAAAAAAAATCAAATTTTCAGAATTTTTTTCTATTCATAAAGTCCAGTTGTTAATGATTAAAAATCAATAGAATTCTCCACATAAGTAAGTATTGCAGAATTCTTTCAGTCCATATTTATTTATCTATGTGATGAGAATAAATATTTTATGTTTTGGCATATCACACTCACCAATCAAAAATTTTCAGACATTATATCTAATATTGCATTTCTTTTTCTCTTGTAAGAAAAGTGGAGGGAGAGGAAGAATAATATCATGAATGGCTATCAGGAGAAATACTCTCTTTTTCCACTAGGAAAAAAACTAACCAAAAAGAACCCAACAACTAGTGTTGAAATATTTTGTATTTCAATTGGAAAGAAACACCTGAAAACTTAAATATCATATAATTTCAGATCATTTTCTTCCTCTTAGACCATCATCACGCTTTAGCCAAAAGAAGAGACAAAAGTGCATCACAAGTATGACTTCATACAGTGAAGGAGAAAGGAACTGCATCTCCTGCTGTGGAAGATATGAACATCCGAGAACAAAAAAATATGTAATTTGGAAAAGTCAGATGATAGTTGAGTGTCGCTATAGTGTATCTGACAGAGTTCAAGAAGTGTTTGGACAATGCTCTGAGGCACATGCTGTGACTCTTGGGTTGTCCTGTGCAAGGCCAGGAGTTGGAATCCATGATCCTTTTGGGTGCCTTCCAACACAGCATATTCTGTGACTCTGTGATCTTTTTTCAGCAAAGAGTTTCAATGTTCAACATTCTTTCATCCAAATTTAAGACAAGCTAAATGTTTAAATCTTGGGATTTCTTAGAGAAGAAAAAACCCATGTACAAAAATAAAAATTAAAATAAAAAATGATACAGACAAAAAGAATGGATAAAATAAATATAGAGAGTCTTTGTACAAAAGGAAAATTTGTCATTCATATAAACACCAGCTTTAGCAATTGAAAGATTTCTAATTGGGAGTTTTTTAAATAGACATAAGCGTTCAGTTGTGCTTAATTACAACAACAAAATGCCAACCCAACTATTTTTCAAAAATGTTCTCCTACCATAGGACACTGGAATTTCTATAATTTCTGCAATAGATCTAGAATTTCTCTAATGTAGTTGTATCGATTTTGCAGTTTGAATAAATAAGACATTTCTTTAAATTAAAAAGTTATTCCCATTCTGAAGTCTTATTTCTTTCCAGACAACTACTTAATGTCTGATTTCAACGAAAGCTTCATGACAGCTACTGTGAATCATCCACATTAATGTGGTATAATAGAGCCTGACTTCCCTTCAGACGCTGGGTATATTTAAATGTAAATCCAGTATATTCTAGAGTTGCTTCTGACTTACTTTGAGTAATCAGACCTAGTGAATATGAATGCCTTGACAAAATATTTGTCTTAATACTGAGCTATCATATGAATTATGTGCATTAGGTAAGATCAGATTAGAGGAATTATTTTGAACAATCCTTTCAGTTGTTCAAAATAATTTTTAGTAATATGAACAGATTGAGTTACTGACCTAAATGGCATCCCACATAATGCAAAGAGTTCTAAAAACCCTTGCTCAATTCTGAAGTCAAATATTTCCATAAAATTCTGCATAACATTTCCCAGCTTTGTTTTCTGTAGCCTTACTAGAACTTAATATAGAATATACAACAGCCAGTATAAACAGAGTAAGACTAATGCACATATTTTACAAATATATCCAAAGGCAAATGCAAAATCCTGTTTGCTTTATCTTACCTTTTAAAACTATCTGACCATTCAGACCTATATGAAATTCAAAGGCATTTTGAGAATAGGAAAAAAATACCAGAGGAAAACCATTAATTCTAATTATGATTATTAGAGATGTACAGATTTATAAAAATACTTTAACCATTAAAAATTTTACAATTTTATTTGAACAAGAATTTGAAACAACCTCCCACAGATATTTTTGCTATTACTTGACAAAAAAAAATACTAATTGAGAAATGATTACTCAAAACCAATTTTCATTTGTCTAAAAATAGTCTTGCCAAATGTTGCTTCAGTGTAGTTTCACAGGTTTTAGGTTAGTACTCATCTCAATGCTGCAAAGAAAGGGAAATTATCAGTTGCAAGCTAGATAAACCTGCATACCATCCACTTGTAACATGCTTCCTACTTTACCATCTATTCTAGTAATACTTTCAGTGACAGAAATGTAAAATATTCCAGTGTGACAGTGAGAGAACTGTGTATTCTAATTAAAAAACCCAAGTGTTTGCCTCTCCCTTCCATGTCAAACAGACCTGTGAATGTGAGGACATTGTTTTGACACCTTCTGTCATAGAAACATAGTGTGGCATAGGAGTTGTAGTTTGTTGTCTTGCAAAAGAGAGAAACCAAACTGATGCAGATGTCTGGAGCAATCATCCTGGTTACTTCAGCAGTAGAAGTTTGCAGATGGCAGTAACAGCTTTCATTGGATCAGCTGATGGGGAAGGGATTTTTATGGGCAGCTTTCAAGTCTTCAAAGCAAAACAAAACAAAACAAAGAAAAATAGTCAATCAGTATTTTTTTTTGTGTAATCATTGTTGCTTTGGTAGAATGAATTGATGTGCATGCTGACAATTATAATAGTCTTCTAAATAAGAGCTTTGCTCCTCCATGGATCATTTGATTCCCACTCCCAGAAATTGAGTCCTTTTGTTTTTCTTGAGCTGATAAGTTCCAAGCTTATTAAGCCTGATAAAGTCATAGTAAAAATGATCCAAAAGTAGTCAAAAGGGTTCTTGATTACTGATAAACTGTTGTTTGTTCTTTTTAAACACCTAGAATTTCCTAAAACCTGAAGTGATTGTTTATGTTATTTCTGAGCAAATCAAGTTCATTGTTACAGAGGCTGGAACTTCCAGGTAAGGCAAAAAATGCCTTAAACGCCATCAAGACATTTCTAAGAAATAAAAAAAAAAAAAAAATGCTTTCATTATGTTCCACTCATCCTTTTTCCTTCGTCCACTACATGTTTTGACAAAGTACAACACCAGTATTTTTAATTATCTAAGCTGCAACTAACAAGTTGGTTTATACTCTATTGTGTAAGACAATTTCATTGAAATTTTGAGAAAGTCATATATGTTTTCTTTAATCTCTAGCATACTTCTGTGGAAAGAAAATATAAATAAAAATTTAATATTTGTTCTACAAAGTTTCTGTGGTTAACCCCAAATGGCAACTAAGCAACACACAGCTTCTCACTTACTCTTTTCCCTGCCCATTTCTGGAAAGGGGAATCAGAAAGTTGTTCAAAATGTTTATGTAAATGTAAAAATACTTTAAGAATTGAAACAAATGTGAAATAATAACAATATATTAATAATAACTGTAATAAGTTATTATCAAGGAGATAAGGAGAGAGGGAGAGAGGAATAAAACCCAAGAGAAACAAGTGATAAACAATAGAACTGCTTTCCACCCTCAGCCCCTGGCAGCTGATTTCCCCTAGACTATAGACTGAACACAATGTTCTATGGTGTGGAATATCCCTTTGGCCAGTTTGGGTCAGCTGTCCTGGCCCTGTTGCCTCTCAGCTTCTTGTGCATCTGCTCCCTGGAAGAGAATGGGATACTGAAAGTCCTTAATTTAAAGCAAGTACTACTTGATGTAGCCATGATATTTTCTGAAAATTCCTTTCCTTATGACTTTTTCTCCTGAGAAGCTGAGAGGCCTCAGGACCAAAATATAAACAATGGTTATCTGCTGCTGTGGAATGCAACAGGTGGATCTGTGATTGGTCTCATATGGTTGTTTCTAATTAATGGCCAATCACAGTCATCTGGCTCAGACTGTCTCGGTCAGTCACATTCCTTTTCTATTCTTAGCTGGGGTTCTGATGAAATCCTTTCCTCTATTCTTTTAGTATAGTTTTAGTATAATATATATCATAAAATAATAAATCAAACCTTCTGAAACATGGAGTCAGATCCTCATCTCTTCCCTCATCCTAAGACCCCTGCAAGCACCATCACAACTTGGCAACAACTGAAACAATATTTTCCTACTCAATCCCAAGCACCTTGCTGTACCAGTTACTAAGAAGGAGATTATCCCAGCTGAAACCAGAACAAAGGGAAATTAGCCAATGCTTATGAATTCTTTCATGAAATTTGTGAAAATATTCTTGGATGACTACAAAAAAAAATGCCCCAGAACAATCAAGATCAAAATTACCTGAGTGCACAGCATCACAGAATCACTTGGTTCCAGTATTAAAAGACAATGTTACTTCTGCTCACTTTATTTCAGGTGGAGTTTATTTCAGGTTTGGAAAGTTAGTTTGCAGTGCACAGTCATGATTCATCGCTTTATAGTTCTGTATAAACTAAGTTGTAGTATAAATTGTTGTGGTAGGTGGCAATCAAAAACCTAAACACACCTCACAGTACTGTGTGGCTGGTACATGGAGCTCTGTGTGTGATTACACATTCATATATACACCAAATATTTTTATCCTGCCCACACAAGCTATATTTTATCAAGTGCTTATGAGCTGTCTATATGAAAGCTTCTAGAACATGAAAAACATCCAAAGGAGTATAGAATGAGATCTGTATTTTAGATATTCGGAAAAAAGGTACAATTATAACTGTGTCCTGTAAGTATGCCTAAATGAAGCATAATAAATAGAGTAGTTTTTTTGTTTGGTGGGTTTTTTTGCCCTGTCTGAGTAAAAAAAATCATTTTTCATGAACTGCTTAAAGACAACAATATACAGCAGCATAGTGAGAGCACTCAAGCCTTTCAGAAAGAGCCTGCATTAACTTCTTACAATTGATATTTTGTTGCTGCTGCTCCTCTTAAAAGCAGTACCGGGTCTAAATGTCCTTTTGCACAAGAGGTCAATGGAGTTAGAAGACACTGGCCCTCTCGCAGGAAATAAATCAACATCATCCATGATAATACCTCTCCCAGTCACTACTGGGACAATAACAATAAAGTTTGACCAGGCAGCAGCCAGCAGTCGTACTGTAGAATAAGAAAATAACATAGTTGCTCCTTCTTACTTTATACTCTTTATACTATTTGGTTAAATACAGCTCAACATCTAGACAATTTGGTATTACAATAAGAGAAGTTTTATTAAAAAATCAAAATAAAACAAATGAAAAACCACTATATTTTCCTTATCCTCTATTTTAGTGATTTTGGTTGCCTCTATATTTGGTCTCTAAGACACAAGAGGAGAAAACAAATAGTAAACATGAAGTCAATAAGTAGGAGAAAAAACCAGGGAACTCCAAAAGTATGTATGACCTTTGGAAAACAGTAGCTAGAATTCCTCATGAGGAAAATCCTTCCAAATGCAACTTTCAAGTCAGGATACTTTCATTCATAGCTGCAAACCATAGCTCACAGATCTGTTAAATTGTATACATATCATGAAATTAAAACATCTAAAGTCTTAATTTTTCACTCTGTTCTGATACTTCTATATGTCACAAGGAAGCAGAGTGCTGTCATTGCTTCTTCTGCTCCAGAAGAGTTTGTGCTGCCTGCTGCTGCCTAGTTAAATGACCTCTGGTGATGGTGGCTTTGCCAGTGTAAGGAGACAGTGGTGCTGTGGTTTGGTGCTCATGGAAACATTGCCCTCTCCTGCCATGTGCTCATTTGAAGTTTTTATACATTGTGTACTTTACCATGTGCAGTCTTATCATATAACCCAATAGCCCATACCTTTAATGACAGTTTATGGATAAATGTACCTAATGTCACAAGAAATTGGTCTTTTGCAGCAAAAATGGACAAAATGGAAGAATTGACACAAACTGAACTGCCAGCATAGTCCTTTTTCCAAAAATAATGAGAAGATATTTTGACATTGCAGTGTCGCTCAGTGCCTAAAACAAGTACATTTCCATGGATGCAGTTATTTAAACAAGCAGAGTGAACACTTTCAAGTCTTACACATGTATTTAACCATTGATAATCATTAGTAAATTCACATCAAAAAGAAGAAAAAACAAATTATCATCCCTACCAGTTCTAGTAACGCTTAGCTATTTGAAAACTGGTAAACACTCTTATAGATGTAATGGATTTTTAAGTCAGTAAATTGAAGTGAGACTGTCATAGATCTGTAGTGGGCTTTCAGATACTTCAATTATAGGAAAGAGAGACCAGGACTGCAGCCATGGGAAGGATGCTGAACAATAACAATTGTGTTTTTCAGATTACAGTAAGTGCAATTAGACCATATAAATATACTGGTCAAGCAGTTCTGGGTCGATCATAAAAAATGAATTTTTAAATGAAGTGTATTATGAATATACAAGACCAGAGTGGGTATTATTACCAGTGCCTTATTTATTGGTTTATACAAGACCTTGTTTAATGGAATGCCAACACTGCAGTGGAGGACGGTTGGTTTTGCCTAGTGTTGCACTTTGAGGTCAGTAAGAATCTTCTGATTAACTTCAGTGAATATTAGACTAAGCTTACAGTGCTTTCTCCTCCAGCCTTGTTGTTGCAGTCACTGAGAATGATACATGAGAAAAGATAGAATACAGATTGAAATACTGGACTATAAAGTGAGTGCTGACAGCAGTACATCCTGAGATATTTTCAAAATGAAAATAGTATTGTAGAGATTGGGAGATACCAGAAGTACCTTATCCCCTTGGGAGCTGAAACATGTTTTGCTAGATACCTATCTGGATAGAAGAAACTGCATATCTTCTGTTCTTTAGAATGATGAAATATCTAGATTTCTCAGAATGAGGTCTACTGATCAGATCAAGTAGCCAGCCACCTCTCTCTCCTCCCACTCCTTTGGAATAATGAGGAGAAGAAAGGAAGAAAAGTGAGAGATGTATGAGAAATCATGGAAAATGGCAGACTAAAAATCTGAAGCACCTTAGCAACAAAGTGACTACATATTTTTTGCAAAGTTTTGCTCATTTAAAGTACTAAAAGGAGAAAGAAAAACTTTTTTTTCATGGACAGCTTTGGACTGTTAACCAAACAACCAAGAAACAAAAGACAATCAAACAAAAGAAATCAAGTTGTAACAAAAACTAGCTCAATATGCCATTGACTAAGTCTGTTTGGAGTTGTTTCCCTTTATCTTTAAACACATGTCCTAATACTTAAGATAATCTTTCTGATGTATAAATTTGTCATTTAGAATAGATATTTAAAGGATGCTACAGAAGTTAAAAGGAAGTTTAGGGATTTACCCACAATTTTTAATTTAGAATTCCATTCAGTGTTTGGCATAACTGGTGTGACTAACATCTATGGCAGAGGAACTCATTATTGGCATTTGTGGAATTCCAGGTGGGACAAGGAAGAAAGGGAGAGAGAAAAGCATATATTGCTTTGTTTTGTTTTAATTTTGATTTGTTTTTCTTTAAGGGAAAAAAAAAACTTATACTGCTATATTGCACTGACAATCTAAGATGCATTTACCATTAAAGACAGGCTACAAATCAAATTAGTGTTTTCTGAACAAACTCAAATTCAGGATTACACTCAGTTAAAAGATTTTGCTCAGTTTCCCTAAGGAATGGTAGGACACAAGCACGATGATTCCTTCTGGAAGCTAGAAGGTAAAATTTACTGCTCCTATTTTAGACCAGACTTCTACCAAGCATTTCAGTGTTTATTGCCAATGCAGAGGGGATGCAGCAGTTCCAGGCAGACCAAACCAAGACATAGAAGAATTCATGATAAAATATTCAAATTAGCTAATTTTTTTTCTGGAAGCAATTACTGGTCATCTTAAATAAAGGCCCTGAGCCCATGCAAAAATAGGTAAGTATGAGAAAAAAGAAAATTCATAATATTCACTTAGGGAATTTATTGAAAAGATGCCTAGATACAATTGGAAGTGCGGGGGAAAGGAGCAGTTATGTTTTGACAGCTAAAATTCTGCCCAGGTGCTACAGTCACAGATAACATTAGCCTAAATCACATCAATTTCTATTTTGAAATCATGAATGTCATATTCCTCTTTTAATTTCTAAAGAGCTCTGGAAAGATTAATAAAAACCAGGTCTTTTCTGTCTGATTCGAAAGAATGGGGACAATGAAGTTTTTTAAGTGGTCACTAAGAAAAAAAAAAGAACATTGTACTCCACTCTCCCAATCACCAAGCAAAACCATCCTCTGCCTGGTGAGAAGCTATGAATATGAATCTATTCTGGACAGGCAGCCTTTGAATGAGGCCCATCTGTGCCCTTGGTGGGTGTTAAGAGTCACAGAGATATTGGCTAAATTGCTGAAACTCCTACTATCATTGTTGTGAAAGAAAATTACTTAGAAACCCTCAGGAAGGGGTTCATGTCAGATAATAGATATCTCAGTGAAGCTGAAAAGATACCGGGCAGGGCTTGCCTTAGACAACCAACTGCTTATAACAGCAGTTATCATTTTTCAGCTGTATAAATAAGGTGTCTAATCCTTCCCTATCATCAGAAAAAAAATTAGTATTTTATTGTAGATCTGGGCCCACATTCTGGTGGTGAACATGGTACAAATGCCTGAATGTATTCAAGTTTACATTGAGTTAGTTTAAAAAGAATCTGGATTACAAATGTATTATCTTAGATATCTAGTTCATTGAAACAGAATGTCTTTCTGATATTTAATTGATTCAGGAAAATAATTAGCAGATACTGATTTTATCCTTGACTAATGAACAAAGTTCTTTTCAAAAGTAAATACAATTTCAGTTTAAAGAAATCCACTAGATATCATAACAAGAATCCTAGGCGAAGCTTTAAAGGAAGAGACACTATGAGAAATGAAATAGTAGGATTCAAGACATGAGTAGTGAAGGTTCTCCCTCTTAAATATCTTAATTTCTTCTTTGTCTCCTGATCCACAATTTAATTGTTATATCTTCAGTTTACCCCTATTTCTTGACCATACCCAAACCCAGCTTGTAATGGAAGGGTAAAATAAAGTTAGAAAATTACAAGAGCATGCTATGACACAATTACATGCCATATTAAGGAAAAAGTGTATTAGTGCTCTGAGAAAAGGTCACTGCTGTACACAAATGCATTAGCATAAGTACAAAAAGTAAGTGAAAATTTTTGTTCTGTTTTTTTATTCTTTCTGTCTGAAGGGTATCCAAATGAGAATTCTAAGTTCACTAAGAATGACCTCTAAGAAAAATACTTGTTATTAAAAGTTATATCATTAGCATCTAATTGTCACAACCTAATGAATTAAATGGCAGACTAATAAATTCTTCTCATCTTTGTTTTGTGCTCTTGCACTACTAATTGTTCAGATTATTCACCCTTGCTTGCTCATTTACACAAAAGTGAAGCAGTATGAACCCATACCATAAAAGTGGGGATAAATTCTGTTTGAACCTGCAGCATGAACTCCAAAGAAAACTTCTCTAGAGCATTTTATCATCATGCTCTGAAACTTCCCTTAGCACATAGTAAGCTTAGACCATTTGCTTCCTCAGCTTCTATGTTAGAAAATAGATATGAGTTGCCTCTTTCCTGCAGAGTCTTCTCTGCAAGACGCCACATGAATTTCCTCTCAGTCTCCCTGCAGACATCCTGCCTTTGTGAGGCAGCACAAAGTGTTTCTAAGACCCCATCTATTAATGACCTAGAAAAGGAGTGTGCCGACCTTCGTTTAAACTTGGCAACAAGATGTTTTCTGATGCACTTGTCCCTAGCTAAGCTAAAAAAGAGCACAGCTTCTAAACTCAGTGGGCGGAGGGCTGGTAGGTGACAGAGCCTCAAAGGTACCACTGGAGGTAGGCAGGCGCTCTGCAGGGCTGTGCTGAGGTCTCAGGGACCTTTGCTGCCCATCGGAAGCAGCACTGACATGCTTCAAACGGGGCTGGTGAGCACCTGCACTGTCAGAGGGTTTGGTCAGAGATACTGTGGCAAAAATACCTGCAAGCCATATGAAAACTTTGCCAGTCTCTTTTAAGCACAAAAAAAATGCAATGACAGGAGCTCACACTATGCTACTCCACACTGTCACACTACAGTCTGGTCTTGGAGGGAAGGGAAAAAAATGTTTTGAAAGATTGTTGAAGACTGTGCCATCACAACTCTGCTGGAGACCAGGCAGAGAGGTATAGTCTGCTTTCAAGCTAGACTAAGGCTGAAGTTGTAACTTAGCTTGAAGAGAATCAAGTTATTGGATAAACAGATCCAGCTTTCAGAATCCACACCTTACCTGACCTTGTGCAATATAATATCTCCAGCTGTTCACCCCATCCCTGTAAGACCACCCACATTTAGTGGAACATTTTCTTAATAAAATCATTTTGGAAGGGTTTTTACTCCACCTCCCTCACTTAGGCTTTAGAAGCCCGAACGAAACACGTATTTGTTTTATTTCATGTCTAAGGAGACTTAAATTTCAGAAAGCACTTTACAAAACCATAATTTTTACTTTCTGGAAAACTTTGTCCTTTTGCTTGAATACAGAAAAAGTGGGGCAGATGTTGGTGGTTTTCCCTCAAGATAAAACAAAAACCAGAAAAATAATAAAAAACTTGTTGAACTATGGCATAGGAAAAAACTGCCTATAGGAAATTAAATGTCTCCTTCACAATCTCTAATTTTTTCTGAATGCTATTATTAGCACCTTTTTTATAAGAAGTATTCTTGTGGGTGATTTAGAATTTTGAGGCATTCAGAGTTAATAGTTACAAAATGAATAATGGACCAAAGCAACACCTTTCTCATGTCTTGCAATAGAGATCAAATTGGAGTGGGGGAAGGGGGAGGAAATGGTAGAAGAAAAATACTGAAGTAGAATACCTATATTTTCACTCACAAAGCCTTATTCCTATAAGGACAAGAAAATTCAGTTCCTCCACCTTTTTTTTTTCTTAATAAGACAGCTAAATTTAACAAAAGTAAATTCTCATGTAATTTTATGAGATTCCACTCATATTGAGATAATCATAACCAATATGAATGAAATAATCTTAGACTATTACCATAACAATTCTGAATTTGCTTCTCTCAATAACTTCAGTTTATTAAAGTCCTAGAAATATATCAAAAGCTGGTAATCATAAGAAAAAGATACATTTTTCAGAAAGAATATGCTGCCTTTGTCATCTCACATTATAGACTACATTGAAGATAAAAAACATCTGCTTTAATTATTTAAATAAGGACAGGTTTTTTTTATTTTCAGAATGTGTGCTGCCAGTAAAACTATCCTACTGTTATATGAAATATATTAAGCTGATTTGTGCACCAAATCTGTCTTTCACCCAAATTTTCTGTAACCTACCATTAAAAGCAGTATAGTAGGACAGACAACTCACAACTTAAGGACAAATACATAAAAGAAAGAAACTCTTTATACATATGGGAAGGCTAATTTGATAAATACTTTAAATCTTGATAATATTTGTACCATTTTCCTTTCTCCTTTTAGCAGATTTTTTTTTTAATTCAGGCTTCAAGCTGGTTGTCACACCACAAGTTCTACCTACTAGAACTCACTGAAGAAATTAAATTATTGTGTCGAAAGTTGTCTTCCGGTTGTTCATCTCTCTCCATAGTTTTATTTTTTTATCAGTAGATTACTGAGAGAGCAGAACCCCATTCATATGTGTACATTCACATTTGGAAAGAGGGGGAAAAAAAAACAAAGCCAAATAATTCCTTGGAAAGACAATCAAGTCAAAGTGAATCAATTGGAAGCAAGATGTGGTACAGTCCACCTTTCATTTTTCTCCCTGAATGCAGCCAAAAATATTAAGAGGCAAGATTTCCTAAAGGAGTAAAGGCTTTGACCATGTGAGTTTTCAAACAGTGAAAAAGGACAAATATTGCATCTGCATGTTTAAGGTCAGCATATGTAATGGAACATATAGAAAATTGTTTAATGTAAGTACACAGGTACTGAACACATTCTAAAAGCAGTTTGTTTGCATTTACCTACACAGAAGTCACAGTAACAACAGATTCAGGCATAACTATAATAGCAGCTGTACATGTAACCTGCTTGTGAAACATCTGTACCTCATGGAGTACAGATGGACTTTTTTGGGGTTGTTTGGGGGATTTTTTCTAAATGTTAAGAGGCATCACATTTGTATATAGAGAAATTAACATCTCAAATTGCCACAAGCTAGAACAACTTCTCTATTTTAGCAAATTCTGCCCATTCATTTCCACAAACATTAAATATGTCTGAGTGCTGTTGTGCAGTAGGAAATACAAAATATGTAGAGTGTTGAAATTTCCCTTTCTTAATAGGGGCTCTAACAGGCAACCCCAAACTCAGGAATTATACCCTACCACCTCCCATTTTGGAAGCCTTCAGCCTCACTTCTTTCTTTGTTACAGTTTGCCTTTCTTTCTATGTAGTTGTAGCCTGTGTTTGTCCAATTTCTTTTTTCAGTAAGCAAACCCATGTCTGGTACAGTTTGAAAATGGCCCTTAACAGAGCTCTTGTTTGCCAGAACATTCTGGAAGAAAAGAAAAGAATGGTAACAGGGGCATCTCTTTTCTCCAGTGAACCTTTTCTCTTTTTGCAGTTGCAAACAGATCTTTGAATGGTGTTAAGGTCACCAGCTGAAGAAGAAGACAAGTGTCACCCCAAGCCCCCTTGTGCACCTCACGTGGTCATTTACAACCACACTGGTAAAAAGACAGCAGTAACTGTGCACATTTTGCTCATTCAGATTTTTCTTTCTTTTTAATCAAGGACACCAGTACACCCCAGGCTGATGTACAGCAAAAGGGAACATTTTTACACAAAAATGTACTACAGCTGATATGCTGCTCTCGTGAAATATGTTACTATCTGGAAAATGTCAACATGTGGTTCAAAAAAGACACATTTTCAAAGGGAAATACTTCCTATTTTAATTATTCTAGCTATTTTTGATATCACCTATGTAGGAAAAAAAAAAGGAAAAATAATACTTCAGAAAGGGAGGACTTCAAAAAGAAATTATCTATTAAAGCTATCTGCTCCACTGTAAAAAATTTTCCTCTAATACCTGCTTCCTAAGGTAGATTTGCACTCAAAATTACAAAACCTATGACTGGTGTGGGTCAGGATATCAGGCAGGTAACATAAAACATACATTTATGATTTTAAATTAATGAAAGTAGATTAATGTGGTAAGTAGGTATGATTCGTGCTGACAAAATTGAAACAGTAATCAATATTGATGCAGTAATTAATATTTGGGAATAATAAAACAGTTAAAAGTTGTAATGCCAAAAAAGAAAGGGGGAGGAGGGGCTCCACCCCCCTTCCCTGCAGATGTTAAAGGACAGGAGGAAAAAGCAAGAGATAAGAGTTACTAAAAATTAACAAAAAGAAGAGAAAATCTGGTTGGCTCCCAGGAAAATGCCACAGCTATAAGAGATTTATTGCTTTGATGTTTAAATGTAGTGATATGTTAGTTTTGGCTTACATTGTACTGGCTTGGTGCTCATGTGTAACCCAAAGGTGAATTAAAGGACATAGAGGAAGAGGAGAGGCCTTCATCCGTGACGACCCCCAAAGACTTGTGCGACCACCAAAATGAGTGGCGGAGCATGCGCGGGAAAGGTGGTGATGAGGGCGGAGGGAGAATGTATTGAATCAAAAATGGGAGGAGGTGACATTGACACCTGGCTTATAAGGGGGGAGTCTTCCCTTGGCAAGCTCGTACGTGAGGTGGCAAGGGTCCAAGAGCCCTGCACTCTGTACCCCGCAGTTATCTTTTGCTTATGCGCTATTATTGGAACCAAATTATCCCTTATTTTTAATCAAATTATATTGTCAATATATATTTTCTAAACTATTCAATTAAAATTGCTACTACCTAAAATATGGTTTGTTTTTTTTATGATGGGATAATTGGGCAAACATAACATTAATAACTTGAGTCCCTTTAATTATTTTTTTTAATCTGTCTTTCATAAACATTTTACCTTACCCAGCCTTGAGTGAAGAGTGACTTCAAGGGATTAGGATGAAAGTCTGCTGACTTCTTAACTGAAATGTTAGTGATTCATCCCTAGATGCCTACTGTATTCAAGAACAAAGTGTGCCTTCAGAGTACTTTGCATAGGAAAAGTGGAACGCAGTAGTATAATAATCAGAACGGCATCAGGGCATTGAGAAGCATGACTAAATTCTGAGGTGGTAAAAATATTTTGTCACATTCTGACATGAAGGAAGAAATAAACTCATCCTCTAGGTAAACAGACAGATCGCTGAGCTGTCAAAGTCAATTCTTTTCCAAATGTTTCTATTTGCCTTCGGTAAAATGAGAGGAGTGGGTGCGGCTATAGGGTGAAATATTGCTCCGAATTCACATCAGGATTTCTTAGGAAGAAATACTGAAAATAGGAAAAAAAATACTGTTAAAAAAATCTTTCTAAGCAAAATATAAAATACCATACTGCTATATCAAAATCTGCTTCTTTCCAAGACTGAAGGAGTTTTAGAATTTGTCACAATGCCTTAAATTTAAAATTTAGAAACAGGATTGGGTTTTTTTGCTAAATATTACTCTTTGCAAAGAAGTATGTCAATTTACAGGAGATCAAACCTGCCTTCTCTCATAAACCTTCATCAAGAACACTCTTCCAAACCACCATAAAATTCTTGAAGATTGCTTTTGCACAAATTTCATATTTTAAGAAGTTTTTCTATTCATGAGCTTCAGGTTTAATAGTTAAGCCAGTGACATGCAAGTTGAGGCTATAGTAAACTAATATCTTTCTTAGCCTTCAACTCCTGACTTGCTGAGCGGTGTACATCCTGGGTAAAGCCATGTTTTACCCCAT